>NC_133771.1:115499519-115559206 GCF_003597395.2 Chelonoidis abingdonii
CCCCAGAAGAGACTGAAGCAATTCAGCCAAACATTGGCGCGAGCTATCTTTAGGCCTCTGTCTCAACCTAGGGTTGGCACTCTCTGCCTCCTATCGGGGTCAGTAAGTTCTTAACCCCAGGGAGTCTCTCCCACAATCAAAACAGCTAAGGAGCTGGGACTACTCCGCAAGAACTCTGAGTGTATTCCCTCTGATGTCAAGTCCGTAACTGAACATTGTAGGAGTACCAATCACAGTGCCATGTACCCAATTTTACCCCCTGTGCTTATTGCCCGAGTTAGTTGGTCTGTTCCCACCACATTTCCGCGACGACCACGTGACAGCAACTCCCGAATCTATTAATGGCTATGGGTTCTTATACATTCATTTTACTGGCTGGTAAAAGTCCATGTGAGGTCAATGTAGACCCTACCAGCGCTGACAGGCACATTGCTCCCCAATAACTCGGTCTCTCCCAGACATTACCACCCTGCATTAGGCACCAATCCTTTGTGGGACATTGGCTGAGCTATATGCCCCAAATTCCCTCAATCATACACCGACCCCCTCATTCCGTTATCTCCCCCTGCCTGGGGCTAGTTGGCCGGCCCCCCACCATCTCCCAAACCCCAGGTCCCATTTCTGGCCTTGAGCCTTCCTCACGTGGACCCTCCCGGTTTATAGTTTTTAATAGAGTTCTCCGACCGTTGCCGGGGCCTGGGTTTGGGGTTGTCTTCTCGTTGCCGTGCATCTCCCACGCTTGTGATGTCCTGAACAGTTCGCGGCCGCCAGTTGTCCCTTTCTCCACGAGGGAGACCAACTCATCCATCAGGTAGAGGTCATCTGACCCACCAAAGTCCGAGTACCCTGGTGGTATAACCGCCCGCATATACGGTCCAATCATTAGCAAACCTCCAATCATCTCCTCAGAGCCATAATGGGACCTCTCAGAGGCCGCCAGCCCATTTCCGGGTCAGCGGACATCAAGTCAAACAACTGCGTTCGGGGTGTCCTGTCACTCGACATATATCGCCCATTCAATGAACCATCTGGGCTTGTAGTGCCATAGTTGTTCCACTCCGAACAGGCCACGGATCTCTGCCTTTAGACCTGGGCAAATAGTTCTGCTAGGCAGCTCTGCAGACATATCGTAATAGACCTTACCCTGCGGCATTCCCCACATAGGAATGGGGCAAGATATACAGACCACTTGTTCTCGGGGCCAGGCCTCCCGCAAGGCTGTATCACATCAAAAGCCAGGAGGTAAAATGTCTGTCCACATCATACCTTCCCTGGTCTTTTGTATAGTAATGCAGCCTCCGTATGGTCCGGGTCCCTTCCCCGTGTGATCCTGTTCGCATAAGGGTCTTCAATCTGGCTTATTAGTTCTCCCTCAAGCAGGGCCATCGGTGCCTGAGCAGCCCCTGAATCAGCACTGCAGCTGATTACGTCCCACTTGCCTTGGCAATCTAGTCGCCATCTTGTTGGGCGATTGCCCTGACCCGGTAGCCTCCTGGGGCCTGGGTGGCATGTTATAAGAGGCCTGAACCAACAGTCGTCCATCTAAGGTGGGAGCGTATGTCTCCCCACAAGACTACTGTCTCCAAGCGCGCAGATCCCACCCCTGACACCAAATGTGGCAACAATAATGCCGATATTGTTCTCTGGTCTCGGCGCTTATCTCCTTCTCTGGGTAGGTTCAGCCGGCGATATGCCTGCTCTTGACACCCAGTATCTTCCAATCCACTCCCATGCTAATGTGTCCTTAGGCAGAGGGGAGTGACGAGTGGAGAGGACCTGGCCTGCTCCTACTCCAGCGTCCCAACCCGGGGCCCATGGGTTGTGGTGAATCTCACTATGACTAGCGGTTTCTTTCCCTGGAGTTACTTCCCTCTATACCGTCACGTTTGGCCTGAAGGGCTCTCGCCTCTCTTCTATACAAGCCTGGTGCCTCCTTACCTAGGGTTTCCTGTGGTCTTCCCAATACCAAAGCACGCCTCCAACACCTTCTACTTCGCTCTGGACAAACTCTTTTCTTCTGCAGTCTGCAACTCGCTCCAATCCAACCCTTTCCCTTCAACACCACACCATTGTCTGACTGAAGCCGGGGTTTATATCCCATGACCTGGAGTCAGGTGCTCTAACATGTGATTCAAGGTGCTCTAACTTGGCCACAGCTGTCTAGTCTAATCAAGCAAAACCTTACCTCCCTTGCAGGAATCAAAAGGCCCCTGCTAACACTCTTATGACTGCCCTCCTGCGCCATGCTGTATCACAATATACATCCAACAAATAGAATTACAGTTTTACACATGACAATGTGTGAATGCTGCCACGCAGTGGCATTAAACATGGTTCTGGTAGTCACAGCAGATGCTGGGAGAGCTCAAAAAATACCACCTCCACAAAGGGCATAGCTACCAGAAAGCCATGCACTGTTTATACTGGCAACTTTCGCAGCCCACTGAAAACTTGCATTCGCGCACGGGGTGGTGGTGTATTGTTTTTTACGACAACCCCTCTGGAGCAAGAGAAGTTGCAGCATTGTAAAGTGTTAGTTGTAGGACAAGTGTCATAAACAGATAGCTACGCGTTAATGTCTTTCACCTGGAAGGGTTAAGCAAAGGGACCACAACACCTGCACCAGAGGACAATCAGGAAACGGATTTTCAAAAGCTTCAGGAGAAAATGTTGTTGTGTGTCCCTTCTGTGGGTCTTTGTCTGTCTCTCAGCTATGAGAGGGGTCTTTCTACCTTCAAGCTTCTAATCTTCTGTTTCCCAGTTGTAAGTACAAAGGTAGCAAAAAGTATAGTCTTTTAAATTGTTTTGCTGTATTTGCATTGTGTATCTGGCTGGTGAGTCTTTAAATGGTATTTGGCAGAATACTTTTAAATTGTATTGATTTTTGGATAAGGCTGTTTATCCGCTTTTCTATTGTTTATTCAATTTTCTGTAAGTTGAAACCCGTACTACCATCTAGATACTAAGAAACTGTTATTCTATCTTCTTTTTTTTTTATTAAAAGTTTTTTGCTTTTAAAGACCTGTTGATTTTTTTTTTCTAGTTGCACCCACCAGAAATTGGTGGAAGAAAGAAAGACAAGGGCGGAGGGAAAAAACTGCTCATCTGGTTTTAACCTCCTATCGCCAGGGTGGGAGAGAAGCTAAGGGGAAGAGAGATAGACATCTTTCTGTTTCCTTTTGTCTGGGTTGTCTCTTGTGAAGAGAGGAGACAATGCTTTCTTGGTATTGTGATGTAAAGAGGTTGCTTTCAGTAACTCTCAGGTTAGGCCAGAGAGGAAATTCTGGGTGGAGGGTGGGGAATGGTTTATTTCCCTTTGTTAAGGAGACTCAGGCATCTGAGTCTTGGGATCCCACAGGGAAGTTTTGAGGGACCCAAGTGTACCAGGCACTGAAATTCCTGGTTGGTGGCAGCCTATCAGATCTAAGCTGGTAATTAAGCTTAGAGGCTTTCATGCTGGTACCCAATCTTTGGGACGCTAAGGTCCAGAAGCCCTTAGGTTCAAAAGGTGGTAGTGGAATTTGTAGTATGTGCAGACCAGCAGGAGCATCTGTCATCATCACTACAACTGCTACTCTCAAAGTGAGAAATCTTTGAGGTGGGGAGTTCTATCCTGTTGTAAACCAGGAACACAAGAAGGATGGTATCGTTCTTTAGAGATAAAAAACTTACTTCCAAAACAGTTTATATCCTATTACTGCTGAAGTGTTTGTCTCTTGCTTGCAATGATCAGTAGAGATTTGCTTTTAAGAATTATGTTTTCAAAGGCAGGAAAGAATTTCACAAATCGTAGAGTGCCACTTGGTTGTAAACAAAGTATGTTGCAGATGGTGGGAATGCCATTTATAACCAGATCAGTGTGCTAAAGTAACTGAATTCCCTTGATGATGCAAGACGGATGTTTTGCTTATGTGCATTTACAATCTCTCATTTTAGAAATGACATTATTTTACAGATCAGTATAGTGAACATTCGGCTACTAAATGTTATCTCTTTCAATTATTTTTTCTACAATAGTTAAGGTTAAGATTTTGTCACAGATATTTTTAGTAAAAGTTACAGACAGGTCATGGGCAAAAAAGAAAAATTCACAGAAGCCATGATCTGTCTGTGACACTTACTAAAAATAACCCTGACAAAATGGGGATCTGCAGGTCCCCACACCACCTGAGGTGTGGCAGCTGTGCAGGGGCTAGGAGCCACCATCAGCAGATGAGAGTTCTGGGTTACCTCTGCTCCCTGCGGCTCCGGGGGTCCCCCGCTGCCCATGGGGACTGGGAGCTGTGGAGTTCCCCCACTGCCCACAGAGGCTGGGAGCTGCAAGGTACCCCTGTCGCCTGCAGCTCTTGGGTTCGTGGCGGTTGGGAGCTTGGGGATTCCCTTGCCACCCTCAGCAGTTGGGAGCTTGGAGGGTTCCCCGCTGCCCACGGTGGCTGGGAGCTGTGGTGTACTCAGCTGCCTGTGGTGGCTTGAAGCTACGGAGACCACCAGAGGCGTGGGGAGGGGTACACACAGCTCCCTACCCCCATAGACAGTGAAGGACCCTTCAGCTCTCGACCACTGCAAGCTGAAGTCACGGAGGTCACTGGAAGTCACGGATTCCATGACTTCCGTGACCTCCATGACTAAATCATAGCCTTAACAATTGTTAATGCACGCATGTAGTATTTTATATTTCTCCATATATGTTGTTGCCCTGTAGCAGTGGCAGAGACAGAATCCAATCCTCCAGGGCAGCATTCAACAATGAGGCCATCCTTTCTTTCCTGAAGGGAAGAGGTGTTGCCTTATATATCAAAGATACATACATTTAGACAAGTTGAGATGGAAATAGGAGAAAGACTTGTTGAAAGTTTCTGGGTAAGGATAAAAGGGGTAAAAAACAAGGTCATGTCATGGTGAGGGTTTGCTACAGGCCAACTAACCAGGACAAAGAGGTGGATGAGACTTTTTTTAAACAACTAACAAAATCATCGAAAGCACAGGAGTTGGTGGTGATGAGGACTTCAACTACCCAAACATCTGTTAGGAAAATAACAGTAGGGAATAGATTATCCAACAAGATCTTGGATAAGGCCTCAACTGGAGTATTGTGTCCAGTTCTGGGTGCCACATTTCAGGAAAAATGTGGACAGATTGGAAAGTCCAGAGAAGAGCAACAAAAATGATTAAAGGTTTAGAAATCATGACCAGTGAGGGAAGATTGAACAAAATAGAAGACTGATGGGGGAACATAACGGTATTCAAGTACATAAAAGGTTTATTACAAAGAGGAGGAAGAAGAATTGTTCTTCTTAATCTCTGAGGATAGGACAAGCAGCAGTGGGCTTAATGTGCAGCAAGGAAGGTTTCAGTTGGACATTAGGAAAAACTTCCTAACTGTCAGGGTAGTTAAACACTGGAATAAATTGCCTCGGGAGGCTGTGGAATCTTTGTCATTTGAGGTTTTTAAGAGCAGGTTAGACAAACACCTGTCAGGAATGGTCTTGATGATATTCCTGCCTTGAGTGCAGGGGATTGGACTGGAAGACCTCTCGAGGTCCCTTCCAGTCTGATTCTTTTCCTGCAGTCCGCTACCTCCTTTACTGCAGACCTTGCAACTTCTGCAGTGAATGAAACAGTGGTCTTACAGACAACAGCCTAATTTGCAACACAGCCATGATTCATTTTAAGAGCAGGTTCATCTTGTACACTGAATGAAGCAAGGGCAGACATCTGCCACTACAGCTGATGGTGTAACCCAGGGGTCTCAAACTCAGATAACCATGAGGGCCACATAAGGATTAGTACATAGGCCCAAGGGCCGCATTACTGACACCTCCCCCGGCTGCCCTCAGCCCGCCCTGCCCCCATTTCAACTCCTTTCCTGAAATCTCTGCCCCCAGGAGGTGTTGGAGGGGTGTGGGATGTGGCATGGGGTCAGGGTTCAGGGTGGGCAAGGGGCTTAGGGCAGGGGGTCAGGGTGCAGGAGGGGTGCGGGGTATGGGAGGGGTCAGGGTGCAGGAGGGGTGCGATGGGGCTCAGGGCAGTGGGTTGGGAGGCAGGAGGGATGTGGGGTATGGCAGGGGGTTCAGAGCAGGGGTCGGGGTGCAGAGTGAAGCAAGTGGTTCAGGGAAGGGCGTTGGACAGGTGCGAGGTGTGGCAAGGGGCTCAGGGCAGGGGGTCAGGGTGCAGGAGGGATTCGGGGGGCGAGCTCTGGCCTGGCACGCACCAGGGGCAGGGCAGGTTCCCTGCCTGCCCGCCCTGCCATACTCCCTTGCCGCTCCGGGAAGTGAACATGGGGAAGGGAAGGGCGCAGGGTCTGTGTATTGCTGTTGCTTCAGGCACTGCCCCCAGCAGCTCCCATTGTCCAGGAACGGGGAACCGCGGCCAGTGGGAGATGCTGGGGGCGATGTCTGAAGCAACAGCAATACACAAACCCCGTGCCCCTCCCTTCCTCACGTTTCGGCCAGCATGGGAGCAGGGCAGGCAGGTAGGCAGGGAGCCTGCCCTTCCCCTGGTCTGCGTCAGGCTGGAGCTGCTCTACGTACACGCTGGGGGAAGGCGGGGGGGCCACAAGGAGCTCGTGAGCCGCAGAAAATCACCCCACGGGCTGCATGTGGCCTGCAGGCCGCGTGTTTGAGATCCCTGGTGTAACCACTAGTAGTAGTAGGTTGTCATGCTTTGTGTAGACCCAACCACTAGAGGGAGATGTGACATACTTTACCAACAGGTTCACGTACATTTGCTGACAAAAGAGGAATAGTGACACTCAAAATTCTTGAGTTCTATCCAAACCTTTGGAGAAAAATGTGCTTTAGTAGCCACAGACCCTTTCGCTAGTTACCCTCAAGCTTGACTCCTTCTGCTCATTGCCTCCACCAAGTCCCTGTCCCAATTCTGTTTTTCCCTACCCCTGGCTTCTTTCCCAGTCTCCATTCCTCAGACTTCTCATTCCAGTTCCTGTCTCCTTGTCCAGCCAGTCTCAGTTACCTCCTTCCAACTCATCATCGGATCTGTCTTTCCTCTCTCACCCTCTTCTCTCAGTCTCGCTAGGTTCCTTGTCCCAATCTACTCTTTTCACTCTCTACCCTCCAATCCAGTTCTTGTGCCTTCTGCATTTGAGTCAGATGGCTTCCTATTCTACTTTGCCTTGGTGCCAACTGAGGACTCATTGAGAGTCCAGGACAGACAGGCTCCGTGCTCTTACTTCTGGGGCCTGGGTCTGACACTTCCCAGGAGCACTCAAGGCTGCGAGGCACCAAGCTACCACCTGACCTTAGTGTGAGGAAGCTTGTCTGTGCTTGCTAAGGGACAGCTCCCCAACTCCTCTGGCAATGGGCAACACAAGCACTACGCTCTTGGCCTATGCAGTTATTCTGCAGGTTAGCAAAAGTCATACTCCAATTCCATACTCCCTCCAAGAAACTCCCTGGAGTGTCCAGCCCCTGGTCTGCTGGACACTCTGAATATTCACAGATTTGTTGCTTCAAAATGAACAGTACACTCCAGCTTACCAGTTCCGCTTACTCAGATCATCGCGCCACTGAACACATAGCACTTAGATATGCTTATAGTGAAATCAAGAATAAGTTTATTTTAAAAAGCAGAGATTCAAGTAATCACGAGTAGAAATATTGGAAACAAATAGCTACACATAAAACAAATTCATAACATCCATTCTGAAATTTAGGCTTAATTAACTAGATACTCTCATGTCTTGGAGAGTAATGCTCACCCAAAATCCTTGCAGTGTTTTACATCTAGACTTGGCTTTGATTCACCTTTCGTGAGGCATACTGATAAATTACACTGGTCTACAATTTTTGAGAAGTCGTCTGCTTCAGAGATAAAATGTGGTATTTAGTATGTATTTTGATGTGCTGAATTCAAATATGACAATTAAAACAACTGATTGGCTACTGTTTCTAAGATATTTAAGTTTTAACATCTTATGTCTATGTAATGGTTGTGTAGATAGTAGAGTTTAATCATAAATTGTAAACCTAGGTCTTTCATGTGTTTATGGTTGCTTTACATGAGAATTTCACCTGTCCTGTTTAATGTAACACTTTAAAAATCAAGGTTATATAAATAAAATTTATTATGAAACGAGAAGGCAAAAAACATATATGTACATAGTTTAGTCCTATCAGTGTCTACTGGGCGCTTCTTGGCTTGTCTCTTGTCATCATTAAATGGAGCATCTCTGTCACTGCCCAGCAATAGTCTGCAAGCATTGATGGGCTCCATTTGCCCTGATAGCGTTTCCTCCATTGTTGCAATGTCCTGGTGAAATCGCTCGCCGTGCTCGTCGCTCACGCGCTCCGCAGTTTTGGGAAAAAATCCTAGATGAGAGTGCAAAAAATTATCCTTTAGTGACATGTTGAACCAGAGGGCTTTTTGTGTGCCTGAGGAGGTTTTCCCCCATCAACCATGTAGTGTCTGCTTGTTCCGAGAAAATGGTATTGGCACTACTGGAAGGCCTTTCCATGCCTCTTTTCTGCCACGCATGCAGGTCAAACGCATCATCTCGAGAAGTTACATCTGAGGACCACGAAAGACACCTTCCTTTATCTTAGCTTGACTAACCTTGGAAATTTTCCACGAGTAGTACTCTGAAGACTCGCTGCGTTCTTGTGTGGCACTTGGCGAGACAAACGGTACTGTTACCACACAATCAGACCCACAGTCCTTCGTAAGTAGGTAAGGGTGGTGGAACGAGAAGAAGGTCTTCCACTGATTCAAGCAGTGGTGAGCGCTGCGCATATCACTTTCACTGCATGCACACACGGCGTCAGCATGACTGATCAGAGTGGCCGTAGCATACGCGTCTTGCAATGTACGGATAATCATTCTGACACGACTTACTACGCATTCGCAACGAGAAAACAAATGGTACTTGGGTGTATCCAGTCTGCAGACCGCAACAAGAGAGCAACAACTCTTCAAAATCGCCACAAGCTGCACTGATGTTGTCATAATTAATGCAACCTCAAAAAGTTGTTCGATGTGTGCATAGGTTTCCTTCACTATGATGCATGACCAAGCTGGAATGATGGGCAAAACATGCCATTATCAATCCAGCAAAACAGCTTAAGACTCGTCTTCGATTGAATCAAGGACAGAGTCTCCAGCTCATCTGGATCTTGACGAACGATGTTGAGGGGCTGCCATCACACCAAGAGGTGTGTTGCAGGCTACAAGATCACCTTCCATGAAGAAGATGGGAACAAGATCCTTTTGACGGTCACGGAACATGAAACCTAAACATCAACCTGAACAGAGATTCCACTGCTGTATTCTGGAGCCCAACAGCTAGACTAGAGCCAATCAACAATTTTAAGCATCATTTTCGTTCTCAGTGACCCAGAATTAGTAAAGTTTGACTACATTTCTTTCAGAAGCATTTTGGCTGTAGGGTAGTGTTACCTTCTAGGTGAAGGATCCAGTGTGTTCCATTGCCTCCCAAGACATACAAGTCCCATCCTTTGTCTTGATTCATAAACAGAAGGGAATAGGAGTAGGCAACTCTATGTACAGCTAGTTATTCTCACTGTAAGTGATCAGCTGAGCTTTCCTGTCCCTTCTTCTTTATGCTTCAGATATTTGGCTATTGCTGCTGTTCAAAGCAGCAACAGCCAGATGGTCTCTTTCCAGGAAGCAGGTGCTTTCTCCTACTTTTACCTCTACTTTTTTGAGCTTATTGCTGGTGATGGCATACTGAAAAATGAAGGGGCCCCAAACTCTAAAACAATACATATGCACTGTTTGAACACTGACTAGACTTTCATTCACATGCATCCTTGTATAAAAAAAATGTCAAATGTGTTTTTGATTGAGCTTTGATTAGGTTTATTCACAGTGTGACCTTACAAGTTTATCATTAAATCCATTGTGACCTGTATAAAATATTCAGTGTGGAATCTTATTCCCCATGGGCCAATCCACTGATGTCATTTATAGGGTAGACTATGACAGAGTGAGAGTGCTTAGATTTAAATAATTCCTTACAGCTGAATTTCATCCATAGCTTTTTGAATGTAGCTTCCTATATTGTCTCTAAATTATTATGCTAGTCAAATATTCTTGCAACTGTAATATTTCTGTACTTGCATTGCTAAATTAGTGCCAATTCAAATTCTTCTTTTAACAAAAAATGTTTTAATTGACTTAACTCATGCACTTGTGGTTTTAATTTACTGATTGTATTGGTAAGGAGTGAGAGTTGGACCTAAATCTTGTTGGAATGCACTACTTTTAAATTCAACTGAAGTTTGAAAATGATCAGTGTAGAAATCCATTTAAATGTGGATAAGCTAATGGATGGAATTTTGCTGAAAAGAAAAACAGCAGATTTAAAAGTTTTACATGACTTGACTACTGATATTAAAAAGCATGTTTTCCCCCAAAGTGTTTCATAGCTTTAGTGAAAATTATCAGTTTTGACAGTTAGAGACTGATGGCACAAAGTAGATTCTATGACTTCTAAAATGCCAAGTCAACGAGTGAACAAATAAAATGCATTTTTACTTCAGATTTTTTTTTTTAAAGTTGAGCAGTAAGAACGATTGCCTATCATTATCATTGTGCTCTATTATTTTATTCTTTGTGAACTGCAGCCATGTTAGGATGATGAAACAGTTATTTTCCTCATTCTTGAAGGTAAGGAAACAGAGTTCTTAATGATCATCACATTGTTTCTAGGCCATTACATTGCTTCCCTTATTCTCACTGAAGTCACCTCCAGTAAACTGAATACACAGAACATAGCTAAAGACTTCTGCATGTAACTTTATTACATTTTTGGTTTAGTCTGGAAAGCAACTGTTACCTGGGAACCCAAGTACCAGAATCCCAAATCCCTTACACATCCAAGCAGTCCAAACTACCTACAAAAACAGATTTGCCCTTGACCAATAGGGATATAGTACCCTTAATTCTGAATCTTCTCTAGGTGAGTCTTTCCTGTAAAAGGAATGATAGAAAGTTGATAAGGGAAGCAAAAGGACAAGGAAAAATATGGCCAGCAGAATTAAGTACAATAAGAAACTTAAAAAAAAAAATCTATGTTTAGAACAAAAAGAATCCTAACAATAGTACACCTCCACCCAAATATAACGCGACCTGATATAACACGAATTGAGATATAATGTGGTAAAGCAGCACTCTGGAGGGGCGGTGCTGCACACTCCGGCAAATCAAAGCAAGTTCAATATAACACGGTTTCACCTATAACGCAGTAAGATTTTTTTGGCTCCTGAAAACAGCATTATATCAGGGTAGAGATGTATTAATCCAGTGGTTTTCAAACTGAGGTACACATACCCCTAGGGGTACACAAGCTCTTGTCAGCCAGAAAAATTCTGTATCCCTTACAGACCATTTTTTCCTTTCTGTTTTCATGGGTATATTATGAATCCCCTATTTCAGATGGGGTTATGCAGTAGATTACATTATTTGAAAAACACTGTATTAATCAATTACTAGATGGATATGTTAGAATGATAATGCTGAAAAGGCAGAAATATTTAATAAATATTTGATCTATAGTTACAGGGGGCGAGGGAAAGAGATGATGTAGTCATATCATATAATGATCATGAAATACTGTCCAGTAGTAGCTTGGGAGGATATTAAACAGCCAATACTAAACTTGGACGCTTTTGAATCGGCAAGTCCAGAAAACTTGCACTCAAGAGTTTTAAAAGAGCTGACCAGTGAGCTTTCTGGACAGTCAATGTTGCTTTTCAATTAATCTTGGGGAAGTTCCAGAAAACTAGAAGGCTAATATTGTGCTAATATTTAAAAAGGAGATGACCAGGATAATTACAGTAGAACCTCAGAGTTATGGGTTCCTCAGGAATGGAGGTTGTTCGTAACTCTGAACTGTCCATAATGCTGAACAAGACATTATGGCCTTCAGCTACTTGAAGGGTGGGGCGTTGGGGCTTCAGCAGCAGGGTGGGAGGGTCAGGGGGTCCGGTGGGGTGGGATTCCTGACCCTTGGGAGCAACAGGGCTCAGGGCTTTAGATTTGCAGGGAGCGCTGGGGCTCAAGGCTTCAACCCTGCGGCTCTGCTCCTGGTTTCAGCCTCACAGAGGGTGCTGGGGCTTGAGGTTTCAGTGCCGCGGCTCAGTTCCCAGCTTCTATCCCATGGGGGGCACCAGGGCTTGGGGCTCCCCAGGGCACCACTCCTGGTTTCAGCTGGAGCAGGGGTGTCAGGGTTCGTGGGCTCTACCCTTACAGATACTACAGAAAATTCAGGAAACAGCACATGAGCACTATAGGACAAAATCTAAATGCAAAACTTGGGTTTAGGTCACTTTTACCTTGAGGATTCCGTCCGAGACATTGCCTTTACTTGCCCTTCACTATGCTCCAGAGACCATTATAATACATAACACCAGACTGCTGACAATCCCTATGGCAAGAAGATCCTTATGCACCGGTGTTGACACACCCTACGGAATTTAGCACTGAAATGAGGCATATCTGTTTCCCAACGTATGCATGCACTTTTCCTCGTACCAGAGTGACAGCGCTCCCAACCTACTCCAATTAATCACTTCACCATTCAGTACAGCTACACCTAACAGCTGAAGTGCATGCAGATAAATGCATCAAATCAAATCTGTACAAATGTCACATTCTTTTAGTCATTCTTCATGTCTATTTATGGTCCCTCTTACTGAACTATTCTCAGTGGCTATTGACAGCTGTAGGGAAACAGTTAAAGCTCCGTTATGGGTGTGGCCTGTACCTTAATGTATTTCCTGGTTTTCAGAAGTTTGAAGCAAACAAAAGTTTATATCTGTTCATTTTCTGGTTTTCAGAGGTTTGAATGTAGTTGAACTTGACATTCTGGAAGATCACAAGACACTCCCAGGCAATCTTAATTCTGTGTTAACAAAGTTTTTGGCTTTCAGTTACCAAGTCAATTTCCAGACTGGAAACGCTGCCCAGGAGACAATGAAAGAAACTGCCAAAATAGCCCATATCTTACCTTCCATTGGGATTGCATGGTTGAGTTTATGGTTATGTTGTATCTTTTTGTACATTTTAATGTAAAATGGATAAAGCTTTTAAACAGATGCACAAAAGGTGTATGTAGATGGAGCCAGGTGCCAGCAATGAAAGTCACTAAGTAGGTAAACTGTCACTGAGAAGATAAGCAATGGCTAATGTAGCATGTCACTGAGGAGTAGGAAGTGAACTTGTAGCGAGGCGGTGTGGCTCCCCTCCTCCACAGGGAGGGTTGAGCCCCGTCAATAATCCCCTAGGGCGGAACCGCTGGGCGGAAGTCCCGCCCCTCAGAGGGTCATGCGGCGACCCGGAAGGATAAAAGCCGGGCCTCATCCTTCAGTCAGGCCCCAGCTGCCGCCGGGAGCAGACGTGCCCGCCGGCTCTTGTCACTGGGAGGCTGCTGAGGCCAGAGGCCGGTACCAGGAGCTGCCGGAGCTGCCCTGCGCCCGCCACGACGAGGAGCTGCCGGAGCTGCCCTGCGCCCGCCACGACGAGGAGCTGCCGGAGCTGCCTTGCGCCCGCCACGACGCAGGAGCCTGCCGGAGCTACCCTGCGCCCGCCACGACGAGGAACTGCAGAGCTACCCGCAGCTGCCGCGATGGGGGCTACCAGAGCTACCCCGTCCTTGCTACGGCCCTGAGGAGCTGTCGGACCAGACCTGGGCCACCCTCTGGAGGATCCTGGACCTACCGCCCAGCCCTGAGTGGGAGGAACCCATGGTGCTGGACGTCCCGGCGGACCAGGTAGGAGCCGAGGGGGAAACAGGAAGTAGCCCGGGGGCAGCTGACTACAGTCAGGCTGCAGAGGGCCCCGAGCCTATGTCAGTGTGTTTCGGTCAGGACTCCCACTGACTGCCACTAGCGGCGACAGCCGCTACTAGGGCCCCGGGCTGGAACACAGAGGAGTGGGCGGGCCTGCGTTCCTCCTGCCACCCGTAGCCGGGTGGCAGAATCCCCCTCGCCCCGGCCTAGAGAGGCCAGTGTGATTGAACTCTGTGTACTGTGTTTGGTGCCCCGCCCGAACCAAGGGCTGGGCCCCCTCTGACTTTGCCTGTGCTCAGTCCTCTCCACAGGGACCGAACGTCCACCGGACAATGGGCTGCGGGTCCAAGGGTCGGGCCCCGTGGAGGACAGAATGCGGCCGGTGTGGCTCCCCTCCTCCACAGGGAGGGTTGAGCCCCGGCAACCCTCGTTACAGAACTCCAGACTTGTTTCTGTGTGTCTAAGACATTAGTCATAAGAATACCCAAATCAAGAGGACTAGTTTATTTAAATGGCATGGGTCTGGTCCCAGAGGTCAGGCTTTGCACTGCTCAGCCAGTTGTCAGGCTCATTTCAATTGTTTTTCCCAGGCCGATATGATATCATAAGGAAAGCGTGAAATCCTTTCTACCACTTACTTGCCATAAAATGGATGACATGAAGAAAGCCTTAACAAATTCAGAAACTAAAGTAGCAAGCTTGCTAGAAAATGTTTGGTTACATAACAGGTTAGTGATGAAGGATTAAAGAGAAAAGCTGAAAACATTAAACAGTTGAGATCTGCAAAGTAAGTAGACACTTTGCAACCCGTGTCATAAAGAATGACAGGGATTTAGGGAAAAGAGTAAAAAAGGTGGCAAGGCATTTGCAGAAACTGACAAATCCTGAGAAACACTAATGAAGAAGAGATGGATCTATTGGAATTTATGGGATTCATGAGGAAGATTTGGTTCCAAGTATGGATAAGGAAAAGGCTCTTGTATACACTGAAGGCTCTAGCAGGATCCCTATGTGAAGCGTTAAGGAGATAGTGTAGGCACCACTAATGTGCTATTAGACCTGTTTGTCCTTTCTGTATGTTACAAGTGGCCAAAAATAAAGGAGACTTATTTTATAGTGTGGAAAAGGTTGTATGTCCATTCTCAAATTTAGCTCGCTAAGCAAAAGCCAAAGAAAGGAAATAAACCAAATAAAAATGTTTGCAAGAGAGGGGCCCTTGCAACCCAGCCATCATTCCCACCAGAACTGTTTGGGAAGTGCAAGGTCTACACCTATCTTTTATGGTGTGAGGGAATGCATATGGAACCACAGTATGGATGAAAAATGACTTGGAAATGACAAAGCAAAACTGAAAAGGAAATAATGAAAATCTGACATCTTCGTGCACATTTTTAAAATTGTGTTACAAAAAGCTGTATGGAAGATCAGATCTCTTAGTAGGTCTCCTTCCTCCTCCCTCTTACCCCCGTAGCTATTGTGTAGAGAGTACTCTCAACTACTGTATTCTTCTCCCTTTTTGAGACACTTGTTAAATTCTTTAGCTAGGTTGCAATAACTCAAGATTTGCTGAAATGTAAGTTAGTATTTTGGTTTTCATTGGTTAGGAAAATATTAATTAAATTCCTTTCTTTCCACCCCAAATAGCGGTGGATGATTTAATAATGTTTAAACATTGAATTATGTGAATTTTTTAATTGTATTTGGGACTGACTCCTGAACATCTTTTTTTTTTTTTTTTATTATTGAATGAATCTTTTTCTTGTCCATAAATACTTAAAAAAAAAACTAAACACATACATTTAGACCAATAAATAAATTAAAAATTGTAAGACAATCAAGTTGTCCTTGAAGTTTTTTTTTTAATTGCCAAATACTTCATTTATATTTAATATATACATCCATAGGGAAACATAAGAACACACAATTTTTATTTATGTATTTATTTGATAATTTGGGTGTATGTGAAAGCACGATGCAGTAGCCTACCCCACCCATGCCATGAAAAGGTTAATATTGGCCCAAGAGGACAATTAAGCTTCCTGCTTGCACCTGGACTAATTAGAAATAAAGCCCAGCTGGGGCAAGACAGAGCTTGTTGGTCCATAAGAAGTTGGGTAAGGCCAGTTGTGGGAGGAGGCTGAATAGAGATATTCTCTCTGGGAAGATGCCTGAAGGAAGTTTGAGAAGGAGAAAGGCCAGATAAGCTTCTCCAGGGGTGGGCTAGAGGCTTAGTTGGAGTCTCCCTGAACTCCTGAGTAAGGGAAGAAGTGGCCAGCCCTGGGATCATGGGGTGGATTAAGGCATAGAAGGGTGGTCAGAAGTGTGCCTGAGATGGAGTGGGTGTCAGATGAGCTGAACTAAGCTGAAGGTTTGGTTTTAATATGTGTAATTTTAGGACTTCAGTAAAATAGTTGGGATGGAGCGCCAGGACAGTCCTATGCCTTCAATAGGCCAAAGGATAGAGGGATGAAACTGAGGCACAGCTGCTGAAATGCCACCTTGAGCTAAAAGGGAGTGTGTTGTGGTGACACCTTGCTATGCAAAGGAGTTGTTCAGGGGTATGTTTGTATGGTAGTGGCACAGCTGTGGTGCTGCAGCTGTGCCTCTGTAGCATAGATGCTTCCTATGCTGACAGAAATGGGTTTTTTTAATTGAGGTAGTGGTTCTCGAACTTATTTGACTAGGCACCCTTTCTGTGTGTGTGTGGTTATTTATTTACTCCTCCCAACCCTGTACATATACCACCACCCAGCTCTGAAGGCAGAGCAGAGAACAGGGGCTGCTGGCCATGTGCTGTCTCTGAAGGCAGGGCTGTGCCAGTAGCAGCACAGAAGTAAGGGTGGCAATGTGAAAAGTGATATTGATGAGTATCACTTTTGCCACCCTTACTTCTGCGCTGCTGCCGCTACCCTGGGCTGAGAGCTGGAACCCCACTGTGTGTGTGTGTGTGTGTGTGTGTGTGTGTGGAGCCTGAGCCTAGGCTCCTTCCCGTGAGGGATTGAAGGGAAGGAGAGCCTAGGTGGTGTGGCTCTGGCTGTCCCCTTTATCCGTGCCTCCTGGATGTGCACAGCCCTTCTGCATAAGCCCCAGCCACCTGGAGCTGACAGCCAGAACTCTTTAAATAATAATAATTAATAAAGGCACACAGCTTGCACCTCCCTTAACACATTCCTGTGCTTCCCTTGAGAGGTCTGCCCCACAGTTTGAGATCAGCTGATGTAGTTAATCCACCTCTTCAAGAGACAGCAGCTAAGTTAACAGAAATATTCTTTTGTCAGCCTAGCTATGTCTACACAGGGGGTTTAGGTTGACTTAGCTATGTAATACAGAATCTGATATCTTTCACAAGCCCGAGCTACGTAACTAGGTCATTGTCGCTTTTAAGTGTAGACCTAGCTTAGATCAATTTTAAAAGGAGTAAAAATAATGATCATCATGAATACTGAAACCTCTAATAGAGCTGGCATTCTGTTCTTCTTCACTGTTGTGCAAATATGCATGTACAGCAAACTCAGTAAAGGAACTGAAAGTGGGGTAGCTCTCTGGTAATTCACTAAAATTCTGCTAAGTATCTGCATGTCTGTGCTTGCACTCTAAGTATTATTAAATATAGAATGGAATATCTTTTGACATTCTGTTAAGATGTGGTAAAGAAAATGATCCTGTTAATGAAAGATCAAATATCTTAGAGGAGATGCCTGAGGCTTTTTATGCTTGATAGAGATAGAAGAGAAAAGTGAAGATTCACCCCAGAAAATACATCTGTCTTCCAGTTTGTGAAGATGGCTTGGGCTATACCTTATAATATACAGAGCAGAATACACATGTAGATTGTACTGAATTTTTATAATTTAACTCCCAGGAAGAGTTGCTAGTAGTGTATGTCAGTGTAGTATTTGATTAAATAGTGAAGGATCATTAGTTTTGACTTCACTTTGTTCTTGCAGCTAATAAGAAGGTAAGAGTAAAGAATTTAACAGTAAAGGATGTCACCTACTAATACTCCAAGAATACCTATTTGTGCAGTCAGTATTTAAGTGATTAGAGTTGGGGCATAATTAATGAGATACTCACTATACTGAAATTCATGCAATAACATGTACCATAGAATTAAAAATATAAAACAAAACTGAATCATGAGGCTATGATCAGATTATCTAAACTGTCACATCTGTAAAACGGTCCCGGAGATGCAATAAATCACAAAAGGAAAAGCTTAAGTGGTTTGTATAGTCACCAGAACCCCAGGAAGAAATTATAGATCTGAAATTCAAAATTTGATTGTTTTATATACTATTATCAATTATTTGCACAGCAATATAAATACACACCCAATATAATATGACCCATTTCAGGATTTGAAAAGTCCACTCATCCACAGCAAGTGGGAAGATTTCCCTTGCAAATATGTGCCCCTGTAATTTTCAGATTCTGCTGAATGTCAGCTTTCATCTTAAAAAAAATCACCACCGCCACACACACACACACACACAAACCACTTAAAGATAATGGTTGTGAGGATAACTTTCCAAGTGTAAACCAAAAGAGTGTTGTCGTCCTGAGTCTACAGACATACAGCTCTAGGTCCTCTGCTACTGCTCATAGGTGATAGAAGGAATATGTTGTAAGGAAGGGGCCGTGTCTTTTTTTCTTGTTAACTCCACATCATCAGAATTAGAAAAATATTGAGAAATTATATATTAAAAACCCCTATGAGCTAGAAGAATTATTTAAATAAGATATACTTTATTTGAAAGCTTCTGGAAGTATAAAAGCCCTTTTCTGAGATTTTGATTCTGCTGGTGTGCAGATCTCAGAGCACTGCTCAGCAAGTGAAGCCCTGTGTGGAGCACCCTGCGTGTTACATGATCTCAAGCCTGCCCATGTGCAGGAGACAAGCCCCCACGGAGATGCAGTGAACTCATCACAGGGGAGCACATGGCTCTAGAACAATGCAGGGAGGCGGATGCTATCTCGGGTCACTTTTCTGTCTGACTGAGGTAGGCTGTCCACACCTCAGACGTGCCTTTTCTTCAGCAAGGTTGTCTGTGTTTGAGGCCATGGTGCTCAATGTTTGAGACCAGGGTACTTGTGGTGCAGCTGCCAGGTTTCAGCAGGTCCCTGCCTGGTCCCAGTCTCATAGGCTGCTCCTATGCTTGCAACAAGTAGATTTAAAGATTTAAAGGAATTTTCAGAGGTCATCTTTAACATGTACCCGTTCACTTCCTGATCACATGTCCATAGGGGAGGAGATGCGATGCCCTGATTCCAGTCATCATCATGTCCCTTTTATTCTGCAAACTCCTGTGGAGCTGCATGTGTATGAACTATTTCTGCTACCTGGCAGCCAGGTGTATCAGGCAAGATTAGGAATCCACACAGCAGGATCACTGTGTTGGGTTCAGCACAGTTAGGGATCCCATCCATACTATAGCTCAACACCTTGTGCCACTGGCAGGCTCCATTTCATACTCCATTTAGTAGTGGCATTACAAATGTACTTTAAAATGGCATGTGCTGAAATGCTGTGCAGGATTACTACCCAGAATTGTATCTAGGAGTTTTAAAGACCTTTTGATACTACTTTTTCTGAATTCAGAAAGGAAAGGTATTGTGATTAGTAGCACTAAACTTTTTAATTAAGTTAAATTAAAACAATCGGATATGAAAATGTATCACCTTGTGAAAATCTTTCTATTGTACACATTTTCTTTCTTCTCTGATGTAATCTTCATTTTAAATTGTCTGTTTGTTGCTTTTCAGGCCAGCTGCTGTGTTACCCAGTGTGGGTGCTGCTAGTGAATCGAAGAAAGGGAAATTTCCCATTTGGCCAGAATGGAATGAAGCAGATATCAATGCAGAAAAGTGGGATGCAGGAAAAGTTGGAAAAGAGAAAGATAAAGCTGGAAAGAGTCCAGTTTTAGTAAGTTGAATATTACACTTTTTTCAGCTTAATTTGTCTACATATATTTAATAGAGTATGCTTTGCTTTAACTTCAGAATAATTTGTTGTGGATAAACATGTTAATTTCTCCAGCATATCTTTTTTTAAATTGTTGCCTAAGTTTAAGTGGGCTTCCCCTAGATCAAGTCCAGTCTTAAGCTAAATGTATTTTGCCTCTTCTCATTCAAATTTTAAAAAGGAAGACATTAATTTTTCTATGTCGTTTTGTGCAACAATTGTCAAACTTAAATAAAGCAGAAATGTTTCAGATCATAATTTAAAACTGCTGCTTCTTATGGGAGCAAACACATTGCTTTTACATTTTCAGACAATCTGTACGGCCCTTTGTAAAAGTATAAACAATACTCAAAAAATACTTACTAATTATGCTTGTGTAAAACACAGAAAAATAGGCTTTACTAGGGGCTCATGATTCCCTGAGTATTGCACAAATCTTAGTCTTAAATAATTGTTAGTGGTCATACTTTGAGTTAATAATTATTTGTTGGTCCCATTCCCCTTACCTAATGGATCAACTAATATATAGTTTCTTTACAGGGATTATAAACACAATTGCTTGAACTATTAGCTTTAAAATAATGCTTTATGGCTTCCAGCACTGCCCCTTTTGTGGATTATAGAATGGGAGGAGGAAGTTCCCCTTCAATACTGTTTACTTATGGGATGACACCAGTTTGGTGACCTAGTTTCCCCCACTTCTCTTCTCTGTGGCAACTACGAATTGCCCTACATCTAAATCAGTCTCTGCAATCCTAGTGCTGTGGGCAGAGAGAGGCAGGATGTGCAAAGGGGACATAGAGCTAATTTGACTCTAGCTCTATTGATCTTGACTAAGCTCTGGTGAATATGCCAGCTGTAGAGCCACATTATGTGGCAATAAGAATGCATGTGCCTTGTACTTCCACATACAAGTGGGTCAGTTTTTGGCTCTGATTTACAAGCCAGTGGTTAATAAAACTGAGAAAAATAGATTTATAATAATAATCTTGGTTGGGAGCATAAGACACTATTGTAATACAAATAATACGTAAAAATAATTATAATTGAAAATCTTTATCCTTTAAGCATCTTTCAGTGTATTTCTTAAAATGTTCAGAGCTTTAGCATCAAGCTGCATTGCTCATTGCTGCTTTCATATACGTGATATGGAAAGAAGGATGTTAAGTTTTCGGTCATTGGTAAAACACACCCCACGCAATAACTTTCTCTCTGAAGTACTTCTGTGACTGCTTGTGAACATTGATTGTCCAGAGGGAGAGGAACATTTCATTTTTCTCTCATTTGATCCCTCACGTAATGTGAGGCCATCCTCCATTTTTGTGAACCAAATCTTTAAGATCCAAATTCTCCCTTTACATTTGCATATTTGTAGATCAGGATAATAGCAGTGATGTTAAATCTGCTAGCTTGCAGCAAGTCTCTCTGGTATATCCAAAAGATTGGAGTCCTCAGTCCATTATTCAAAGCTCCCGTCCCTTTTGTTAGAAATCACAATCCAGAGATGTGGAACAGGAATGAGGCAAGAAGGGGATGTCACAATCTCCAGTTTATATTCCCAGTCCACGTGCATGGAAAAATACTGGCTCAAACAGGGAGTTTGTTTGAACGTGGTCACATGTTCTACATGCCCTGCTGAGTTCATTGGGTCTTCATTGTCCATATGCTCTCTGAGGCTGACTGGAAGAGTTGATTCTCCTTATTGGTCCATCAACACATGGCTGGCTAGTCTTGATGTAAATCTGTCTTGTGGGTGTTACCCAGGAACACAACATGTTTAGTGACAAGCATACAGTAACATTTTATAACTTCATATATACATTTGATATATATATTTCAACAGGATAATAATACTTAGCAGATTATACTTTTTCTAATGATCCCTTACAAGGCATACTTTTTACAAGATTTATCACACTGTGTAACATTGGTGACAATAGTGAAGACGATCTCCTTTTTTATACAGTATCACAACCTGCACATCTACCCACTGATGTAACATTCCAACTACAGGTATTTAAGGTCCTATCCATGTGCCTATCATCAATACCTCTTCTTCCACCAGTGTGAGCAGTCTCAGAATCATTTCCACATCATCCATTGCACAATGAATTTATCCAAACTTCCTATAACCTGTGTTAGTTTATTCTTAGATGGTACTTGTTCATTAGCTGGCCAAAGTTTTAAACTTCAGTGGCTTAGTTTTTAGCTCCTAAATCTGTATCCAGATACCTGATTTAGCAGCCTGATGTTCAGATGCTGAATACTTATAGTTTGGATTGACTGCAGTGAAAGTTGTAGATGCGCAGTCCCAAGTTTAATTCCCTGCCTAAATATGGATTTAGGGGTCTAACTTTAGGCTTCCCAGGTAGAAAACTTTGGGTTTAGTGTTGTTAAAATAATTTTTGTGTTAGCGTAGGATTCACTCAATTAGTTTTAATATGGAGCTTTACAATCTTAAGAATGGGATTATATAATGGGGGTTGTCTGTGACTGCAGGAGACTCAGCTTGATGACCCAGGAGGTCCCTTCCAGTCGCACTTACTCATGGCAGATTTGAAGAAGCAGTTGGCCTTTGAGCAATGAGTTCATAAGACAAAAATATTCTTTATGAATCAGCATTTTAAGTGTTTAAAAATTACTGGGAGAATGGTGCTTTCTGAGGTTGCTCAGACTGCGTGGTCTTTACTCCCAGAATAAGTAGCCCAAACAGAGTTCTTCAGGCAGCCTTCCTGGAAGATGGAAAAGAATAGGGAATCCAAATAATGTGGCTTGGATGGGAGGCGATAAAAGATCTGAAAGTCTTATCTCTCATTTCTTCCTGGAGTCTATGTTCACATTTTACTCTGGCAGTAAAAACAGCACAGGTTGAGTACTCTTCTCCTAGTCATGTCAAGCACCTAATGTGCTTGACTGTGGATTTTGCAGACACAGTCTATTCTGAGAACTCTATTTATTGGTCAGTAACCACCTTTTCTCTTCATTGTGCCATAATGTGTGATTTTTCGTCCCAATGAATAATCATGAATAGGGCTATGATTTTGTCATGGAGGTCACGGAATCTGTGACTTCCAGAGACCTCTGTGACTTGAGCCCCCAGCACCTGTGTCCTCTGGCAGCTGGGAACTGTGGGGGCTCGAGCTCCCAGCTGCAGAGGGAAGCAGGGGTGCCCTGCAGGCAGTTCCCAGCCAGGGTGGAGGCAGGAGTGCCTGGAGCTCCGAGATAGCAGAGAGACCACAAACTCCCAGGCGCTGCAGGCAGTGGTGCTCCTGGGAAGTCCCAGCTGCCGTGGGTGCCCTGGAGCACGGAGCCACCATGAGCGGGTGTTGCAAGCGGTGGGGGTACCCTGCACCTCCAAGCCAGGCTCCCCTCAGTGATGTGGAGAGCCTTCAGCTCCCCATTTTGTCATGCATGTTTTTAGTAAAAGTCACAGATAGGTCATGGGCTTCTGTGAATTTTTCTTTATTGCCAGTGACCTGTCCGTGACTTTTACTAAAAATTTGTGTGACAGCATCTTAGCCTTAATCATGAGCAAAGAAGCATTCTAAATCTTGATGATGCAGTGGAATAGTTAATACAAACTGCTCAATTTTTGTGCATGTATATTTTATATAGCATGTCTTTGAGGACCCCGAAGGGAAGATTGAATTGCCACCTTCCTTAAAAGTGAATTCCTGGAAACGTCCACACGAATTTTTAACTAATAAGGTAAGAAGCACGTATTTTAACTGTACAGAAGAGTAGATACAAGATCTTATAGTGAAGAAGACTTTAGGTTAAAATTGATTTTCCTATTTTTCTGACAAACACATTTCATAGGGCAAAAACTTCAAAAGTTTGTGTATGCTACTTATTTTCAACAACATCTCAAAAAAAGTATGGGTCATACATAGTCTTCCACCTTATTCCCTGAGTTGCCCCAATGAAACCAATTGCATTGTCTTTTTATATACATTGCTTGTTCTGCATGAGAAAACTAAACTGAAAAGTAATTGATGACTGCAGTGTTAGTAGCAGCCACAATTGTTATAACAGCAGAGTGGCAGAATTCAAACTTGCCACAACTAGGCTAATGAATTGCAAATGCTTGGCACATCCTTGCAAGGGAAGAGACAACTATTACTCTGGAAGAGATATATGCTACCTTTCCTCAATTAAATAAAACAAGAAATTTACAATGAAGGAACTGCAAGCCTCTCTCTACAAATGCACTCTTTTCTAGACTTGTCAGCTGCAGACATTCTGGAGAAAGGTACCTCAAAGTCTGCATGAAGTGCCTCCATCAGACAATAAACAGAGAATGGTTTATGAGACAGATGAAACATGTTAGAACTTAATCATAGGACTGGAAGGGACCTTGAGAGGTCATCTAGTCCAGTCGCCTGCACTCATGGCAGGACTAAGTATTATCTAGACCATTCCTGATAAGAGTTTGTCTAACCTGCTCTTAAAAGTCTACAATGATGGAGATTCCACAACCTCCCTAGGCAGTTTATTCCAGTGCTTGCTTAACCACCCTGACCGTTAGGAAGTTTTTCCTAATGTCCAACCTAAACCTCCCTTGCTGCAATTTAAGCCCATTGCTTATTGTCCTATCCTCAGAGGTTAAGAAGAACAATTCTTCTTTCTCCTCCTTGTAACAACCTTTTATGTACTTGAAAATGATTATTGTGTCCCCCCTGTCTTCTCTTCTCCAGACTAAATAAACCCAGTCTTCCCTCAGAGGTCATGTTTTCTAGACCTTTAATCATTTGTGTTAATCTTCTCTGGATTTTCTCCAGTTTGTCCACATCTTTCCTGAAATGTGGTGCACAGAACTGCACTCAAAACTCCAGTTGAGGCTTAATCAGCACGGAGTAGAGTAAAAAATTACTTCTCATCCCTTGCTTACAACACTCTTGCTAATACATCCCAGAATGATGTTTGCTTTTTTTGCAATAGTGTTACACCGTTGACTCATATTTAGCTTGTGGTCCACTATGACCCTCAGATCCCTTTCCATGGTACTCCTTCGTAGGCAGTCATTTCCCATTTTGTGTTTGTGCAAATGTTTGTTCTTCCTAAATGGAGTACTTTGCATTTGTCCTTATTGAATTTCATCCTCTTTACTTCAGACCATTTCTCCAGTTTGTCCAGATCATTTGGAATTTTAATCCTATCCTTCAAAGCACTTGCAACCCCTTCCAGCTTGGTAAACTTGATAAGTGTACTCTGTATGCCATTATCTAAATCATTGCTGAAGATATTGAACAGAACCGGACCCAGAACTGATTTTTGAGGTACCCCACTTATGTCCTTCCAGCATGACTGTGAAGCACTGATAAGTACTCTCTGGGAATGGTTTTCCAAACAGTTATGCACCTGCCTTATAGTAGCTCCCTTCCTGATGGTTGTTTTGGTTGTCCTCCAGGTTTCAGCTCCATACAGTAGGACTGATTTCAAAATGGGCTATACCTGGGCTAGAGCGAATGGCCCAGGATAGAGGACTCTGGAGATCTGTGGTTGGCGGCCCATACCCCGATTGGGGTGACGGGCGTGAGTGAGTGAGTGAGTTATAGTAGCTCCATCTAGGTATTTCCCTCATTTATGTATGAGAAGGTCATTCGAGACCATATCAAAAGCTTTACTAAAGTTAAGATATAGCACATCTTCTGCACCCCCCCGCCCCCATTGACAAGGTTTGTTACCCTTTCAAAGAAGGCTGTCAGGTTGGTTTGACATGATTTGTTCTTGACAAATCCACGCTGACTGTTACTTATCACCTTATTATATTGTAGATGTTTGCAAATTGATTGCTTAATTTGCTCCATTATCTTTCCGGATACAGAAGTTAATCTGACTGGTCGATAATTCCCTGGGTTGTCCTTATTTCCCTTTTTATAGATTGGCACTATATTTTCCCTTTTCCAGTCTTCTGGAATCTCTCCTGTATTCCATGACTTCCTGTATTGTATGTTGCCACCAGGATAGTAATGTTCACATGCTACCAGACAACAGAAAGATGTTGTTTTTTTATTTAGCAAGTCTTAGGGAACCCAAGTCAGAGTATCGCACCCATGTGATCATAACAAAAATTGAAAGTTACATTTGAGGAAAAATGCAGCCTGTCAGTCTAGCAAATTCTCAGGACAAAGAATTGTCTCAGGACAACTGGTACACAGGGGCAAAGTTACGAAGAGAAGAACCTCCCTGTTTCAGGTGCTGTTCAGCCGTGTCACCAGTGAGCAGAAGGGGTTAACTGTATAAATAGAACTACTTGCCTGCTGTTGTAAATTCACAAAACTCCAGTTTTTTTCCTACAGGTCTCCGTATGTTAAACTTGCAGGGAGATATGCCTTCTTGATTCTCCGCAGAGACAAAAAGTGTATTTTTTCTCTCTTTTAAGAATGCCAAAAGGTTTTGGGAAAGTATCATCGGGTCCAGAGGGCCTGATCCTGATTCTCCCACATGTGCTGTTCAGACTGTGGTTTTACTTGAGCAGAACATTGAAGTAGAAATCTGCCATGCAGATATGAAGATTATGAATGTACCCATGATATATTATCATCCTTGGTCTCCCACTTCAGACATCCCACTTCTTTGAACTGCCTACATAACATGTCTGTATCTTTGACAGTATTTGGCTGGTTAATATCCAGTAATGTTTTTTATCTGTGCACAACTTTATTTAATTTTCAGCTGCATTTAAATAGAAAACAAAACAAGAAATGAATAATCTGCTTGCCATGTCACAGGTGAAGTGCTCTTCAACTCTGAAAATCTGTTGCTGCTGTTTAAATTTAAAACTATCCTATTCTCTTTTTATTCCATTTGAAATCTGAAGGTTCTTAAAGCACTTTGCCTGCCTCTCTAGCTTTTCAGTCTTGTCAGTTTTACTTGTGTCAGCTTGTCAGTTTCATTTTTTATTAAATATGCAGTAAGTGTGTTTCAAGTTTAAATTTTTAATGGGAGGGTGGGGGTGGAAATTCACAAGAGCAAAAGATTGCATGATAAATGCTGCCAAAATACATAAAGTGAGTTGTGATAGCTAAAGGACTGGGGCAAAGGATATGGCAGCCAGAAATAGATAAACCTATATGTATATAAAATCCTTCAACTATAACATCCATCTTCAGAGTCCGATGAATAAAGCATTTAATTTATTTAGTATTTGATCAACTCTTGTTTTGGTTTTAATCTCCTTAATTTAGTGCCAAGTTGCTAAAATTATTATAAACTCTATAGATATTAATAAAATGATCATAAACACCAAGTGATGAAAAACAGTTAAAATGATGTAGTTAGTGTTAAATGTGGCAAAAACAGAAAAGGATATGGTGAACAAGGATATGTAAAGTAGTAAGAAAAGATTCAAGCAGCTGATGAGAAATAAAAGTGGTTTTGTTTGTTTCCAAAGACTTCCACTGCAGTCCTTCTATCTGTTATTGCCAGATTGCCCAAAAATAAACAAACACATGTTCTGGTTGTAAGCACGGGGGATAGTGCCCCAACCCCCCCTTTTTTTAACTAACTTTCCTGTTAGTATCTTGGTGAAGTCTACATTTATATCAGGTCTTTTTTAGCCTAGATTGCATATGTTTCTCATTGGAGCATTAAAGATTGAGGTCAGAATTGAGTTACTGATTATTTTTAAAAAATATAGTTATGTTTGGCTTGAACGCTTGTTGCCATAACCTGACACATGCACACGCGCACACACTCTCTCTCTCTCTCTCTCTCTCTCCGTTTGGAGAAAGAACATGAGTGAAGAGTCACCCTTTGGAAAAAAATGCAGTTGTCTTATGATACAGTGTGAAGTTTTAAGTTGTGAATAAATGGAGATGAAACAGCTGCTGAAATAGAACGTGTTTCTTCAAATAATTCTTGAGAATTCTGTGGGATGGAAGTAGTAAGGAACATGCTACAGACTGTTTAACTCATTCTTAGGAAACCTTAAAATATTTGCACAGCTGATAGAAAGGAAAGAGCCAGGCCTCAAACAGGAAGGAACAAATGTTGTTTGTCTATTTTAGAACTATCCACTAATCCAGGGATCGGCAACCTTTGGCACATGGCCCACCAGGGTAAGCCCCCTGGCATGCCGGGCCAATTTGTTTACTTGCCACATCCTCAGGTTCGGCCGAGCGCAGCTCTCACTGGCCACGGTTCGCCTCTCCAGGCCAATGTGGGCGGCAGGAAGCGGTGCGGGCCAAGGGATGTGCTGGCCATGGGAAGTGATGGCCAGCACATCTCTTGGCCCACGCCAGTAACAGCAGCCCCCATTGGCCTGGAGCAGCGAACCGTGGCCAGTGGGAGCTGTGATTGTTTACCTGCACGTCCGCAGGTTCGGCCAAACTGACCCCTGTCCTGCCAGGTGGCTTACCCTGGTGGTCCGCGTTCCAAAAGTTGCCGATCCCTGCACTAATCTTCCACTATCGAAAAATATTCTTCGTATTGCAACAATGACATTAATACAAATCTCTTGTCACTTGCTATACGCTGCAGTAATTTTTTTGAAGTCATATAGTAAAGCATCTAATAAAAATCTCAGTTCATCAAGTGATTACTAGTAATCAACTTAATGATGCTCGAATATGTAAAAACACAATAAACTACAAGAAAGCAAACCATTTTTCCATATATTTTCTCAGAGGAGACATTGGTTCTAGACTAATTGTCATTAAAACAGCATTTACAGCATCTGTCCAGAATATGGTACAAAACTGGTATTTTTTATTTAATTGCAATGTTGTTAAGTTTAGAGGGATACCACCAGTATCTCAAGTCAATTCGATATTGAGTCATCTTGTGGATCTTAGTATTGTTATAGAAAACAATAAATGTAATCATTTGTAAATCATATTGCTCTGAGAGGATATTTTGACAATGGATAAATTATAAAATGAATAGAAAGCAAAATGACAGTCTATTAAGCAGATCATCAGCATGTATTATACTTTAATGGTGACTCAAGCCCAGATGTCTGTATCTTTGTAAACTATTGTGTTATATTAATACAAATAAATTCCCTTTGAATACTGTGGCAAAATTCAGTGACTTTATTGGAAAGAGGAGTGGTCTTGAAGATTTGTTTTTGTTTTGAAAAACAAAATTACAAAAACAACAAATACCTTAGAGCCAAATGATTCAAAATGCTTTTTAGTATGTTGAGTGGAAAATAATTATGTTGTACTATCTTTTTAATAAAATATCTTGAGTGAATCTGATAATCATAAAAGTGAGAGACTTGCTAGACCCAGCTATGATCTAAACAGTCTTCTCCTTACAGGACTGTCAACGCATTTACATCCTATTTTTCAGCATCTGTATTGTATTCTATTGTATTTCTTTCACAGACAGACAGCCATTTCCACTTGTGCTGAATGAGACAATTTATTTCATGACATGGTTATTTTGTCTGTCATAAAAGAACTAAACTGCTAAGCCCTAAACTGAACCCCTAAATTTCATTTTCAGATGTCCTTAAAGTTGTATTTGAATGTCATGCAGTGAAAGGAGCAAATCTGTTATCATTAATGTTTGTCCATCGAGAGACAGAAAACTTTTGCTTATTATCACTTGTTAACTAAGTTCCCAATACAACTTAATGATTAATTAAATTTTGAACACCTTCTGTGTTTTGAAAAGACTTTCTCCCCTCTCCCCCCATAAAGAAATATTGAAGCAGTAAGGAAATTTGCAGGTCTGACATCCTTTTAGCTGATGACTGGCATTTCTAGTATTTGTACAATATTGTGCTCATATATTTTTTTCATGGATCTTTAGTCTTTTCAGTGAATATAGATACAGGCTTTCAACTAAAACCTCTTCTCTTTCAGGTTCCTGTAGTAGTGAAAAATGAAAACTGGTTTGACCTTTTTTCAGCAAATGAACACTTACTTGGTAGTGAGGTATGTAGTCAATGTGATAGCTCATGTCATAATAAGGACTGATCCCTCAACATTAGTGGTATAAATAGACTGTCAACAGGAGAAATTAAGTATAGTAAATCTTGTCAGTGGGTTGCAGGGGAAATGATAGATAGTCTCATATCAGAATCAAACAGGTTTAATAATGAAGGATTATCATTCTTAGAAACTGAACAAATAAATACAGAGACAGTGGAAGGCTGATCAACAGAAATCAATGTTTTTAAAGTAACAGCGCAGGTTATGAATAAGATTTGTTAATACTTGCATGGAAAATTAATGTTGTTAATGCTAAAAGGAAACTATTATTTACAAAAGGAAGTAAAGATCCTTAACTTTAGGGTAAGTTCACCTCCACGAAAGAAGTATGGAATCTAAAAGTGCTGAAAAATCTTTTATCATTTTAGTTTACAAAATTCATTATATAGAAAAGAGGTCAAGTGTAGGAATGCATTCAGCTACTGGTTAGTATGAGCCTTCGAAGTCTATGTGGCAGACTATAAATGTAAGTAAAGGACATGCTCTTTAAAGAGCAGAGTATAGCAACATGATTATTTTGGAAAATATTTAGATGTTTTAAAATGAGTTAATTTTTTTTACATTATACTAAGTATAAACAATATCCATTACAGGAACAAATATTATTTTTCATATCTTATCGCTAACATTGTGCGGGAGGTGGAGAAGAATGGGAATGAATCTCTTAAAATGTCTGATTTCAAAATAAATTTCATGTCTTTCATTTTTTCTTTGGTAAAACAGGGCAAAATACAAATACTGAGGCTTCAAATATAGAAGAAGCTGTATGACTTAATGGCTCTTATATCAAGGCCTGTTGTTGGAAGCACAGTTTGAAATAAGTATATGGGGTGAATTGGTGGTTTCAGATCCTAGCAAACAGTTATTCATGTTACAAAATTACCATACATTATCTGGGATGCCTCACTTCCTTAAAAAGAACACAGAGGTGAATCAGCAGGGAAAACTGCCAAACACTAATCTCTCCATTTATAAAGGGATGATAGTCTTATATTTCTGTTTTCAGAGAACAGCTAAGAATTTTGGATTTTGGTTAGAGATGGGTCTGAACTGTAGCATCAGATCCAAACACTCCTGAACTTGCAGCTTTGAAATTTGGATCCAAATATTAACTTTTTCAAAGTTAGGGTGCTTGATTGTTAGAAGAGGATGCTTGAGCTGTGAAGTTGGATCTGGAGCTGGACCATGGGATTTTGGTTGAGCCTCTCTATAATTGGGATTAGGGAAGTGGGAACCCCAAAACTAAAGCTACTAACTTTAAACTGGCTAACGCAAAAGATTGAAATATTAATAAAAATGGAAATATGTACATATGTAAAATTTAAATTATTTAATATTTCATTTATTACTTTGCACATTAATCAACATTTCTTTAGGGCAAGGAAACTCTCTTGTAAAAGAGCCAACTTTAATATATGGATATTCCTGTTGAACTGCTTATATACTATATTTGAGTAAAATAAATAAAAGAGGGGTTTGCTTCCCAAGTCACTTAACCAGTTAACTTTTAAACATATAACAATAGACATATGTCTTGCATAATAAGGAAAAACTTCCTTACCGCTAGAGGTCAAGTGTATATTTTTGATCATTGGTGCACCATATAATCCATTACCTGCTCATCAATCAGTCAGCATACAGATTTCTGAAAAGTTCTCAGGCCACTTCTCCTGTGATTAGTGCCAGTTCTTGTAGTTCTCATTGTTGGTGAATCATGGTTCGTTAGTGAAGAGTATATTCTATATCTTCGTAGAATGTTTGATTATAGAAATGTTCTTTTCTTTAAAAAATAAAAAATGCAGCAAATAGTAAATGTAAAAAATGTGACTGCACTATAATGAATGCATTCTCTTAGGCACGATATGTACAAAGTAAGAGTAGTTTCGTGTTTGCAGTCTTATCATTAGACCCTGCCAGCTTCACTTGGCAGGTCTCCCACCCATACCTTTCATGAAACAACACTACTGTGGCATCAGATGTGCTACTGGTGGCATTTGTTAATTAATACAAAGTCTATTAGCAGTTCACATTTTCATAAAGCTTTGTAGATCTCTACATACAGCTAAATGTCACGTATTATGGATGACTTTTAAGGAATATTTGTGCTGATAAAAGCAAATCTTGCAATAAATTAATTTTAATGCACTCGTCTGTGAGACTTGCTTTCCAGTTAGCATTTGGAATTGTTTTGCATTTTCTGACTAATATAATTTAACTTCATTTGATTTTTTTTCCCCTCAAATGTGCAATGTGAAAAACCTGAAAACTTATTTTTAAAAAAAATTCTGTGATTTCAGCTGATGAGATGGATAATAAGTGAAATTTGTGCAGTCTGGAGAATATATAATGTGAATGTTTTAACTAATGAGGGTAAAACCAACACAAACGAAACATCTATATTCTCTTGGAAGCCATGGGAGCATATATATGCTTTATGCAAGGCTATTAAGGGACACATGCCACTGTATAATAGCTATGGAAAATATGTGGTGAAACTTTACTGGATGGTAAGTGACTTCTTTCAGTTATATAAAATGTTATATCTGTATGCTTATGCCATTAATATGAATATACTGTATTATCTTTATCAGGATAAATATTTTGCTTTTTTGAAAAAAATGTTTTGTAGTGGTAAAATTGTTAAGCTGTCAATGTGAAAATGAATATTTCTTCTTATATTTGTACAATTTAAGAGTTATGAAATCCTAGATCATTAGCCATATGTGCAGTAATTGTTTAGAAACACACTACCTGGAGTATTTTATTGCTTGTTAGAAAATTGTATTTATCTAGGCACTACTAAAAAATAAATAATATATACAGTTTGTGTATACAGTAGAGAAGAAGTGTGTAGCTAATGTTGCATCTGTTTAAAGGGCTTTTCACGTGCTTAGAACTTTGCAACACTTTTTGCTTTCACACTGGTATTTCTGGATTTACTCAAACTCACTACTACAAAAAGCGTGGTAAAAATGTATTTTTTTACATTATTTAAAGGATCCATTTTGAACAGCACTAGTACCTCAGTGGTTTGGAGTAGAAACTTGAAATTGGCAGAGCCTACTTTGACAGGCTTTAATTCCTATGTTGCAACTGTACCTTCTGGTGGTGTGGGTGAAACTTTATTTTGATTTTGCTGAGTTATTTGAGTTTTTTTCACAATTGATTTAACGCATGTACACTTTTGTTTTAATCTAAGAACAGCTTGGAGATCCATTGTGTTAACAAAAAACAAAAACCTCCACACAACATCTTAGTATCACACATAGGTACATGAACAAAGTAAGTGGAAATTCTCATTCAGTACAAGAAGTGGTAACTGGAGTTTTAAAGGAAGTATTTGAATCTATGAGACATTATGCAAACATCTTCTGGTCTTGTGGTTTGAATGGTTTAATATTGAGATTCGATGCAAATTTGCAATAGATTCAGACTAAACTAGACCAAATCCCTGGTGTACTAGGATTAAGTATAAGGTTTTTCTCTAAGATGTCTAAGAAGCTCAATTTATTGTTTTTAAACAGCTGTTGGGACTATTTTCAACTTTACTAGGGCTGGATGAAAGTTAAAATCCCAAACTTGCATATTAGATTTCAGTAGATGTGTCATTAAAATTGAAGATAATCAGGCAAAGGAGTAAGGAAGGAAAAAATAAACGAGTGATGTTTCAAATGAATCACAGTATTTTAAAAATTAAAATTTCTGAGAGAGCTAGGCCACGTGGATGGGGAAGGTGGAGTACAGAATAGGTATGGAAGTCACTAGAAGAAATCAAGGCAAAGAGTGAGTTTTGAGGAGAAATTAGATGGAGAGAATGATGATGCTTAGCTTGGTAAAAGACTGATATCCCTTCAGGTGCTGGGACAATGGAAAGTAGGAAGTCATGCATGTGAGGAAAAGATAGCAGGACCAACAAACCATGGGAAGTGGGGAAAGGAGTGGAGCAATGTGAAGTAAGATGTAGATGGGGCAGATTTAGGAATAGCGTTAAAAGTGAGGATGAGGCTCTTGAACTTTATTTGGAAAGAGACGGAGCCAAAAAATGGACTCTGACCATGTCACGACACTTATAAAGCAACAGGATAGGAAGACCGTTTTAACTGCTGAATGTGGAAAAGATGTGGTAAAGGAAGAGGCTACGGAATTCGAGGGGAGAACTGTGATGTGAGCCAGTGTGTGTTAGCAGGGATACCAAACTGAGAGGCATTGCAACTGCTTTGGAGAACAGGGTCAAAATTCAAAATGATCTAGACAAATTGGAGAAATGGTCTGAGGTAAACCGGATGAAGTTCAATAAAGACAAATGCAGAGTGGTCCACTTAGGAAGGAACAATCAGTTTCACACATATAGAATGGGAAGAGACTACCTAGGAAGGAGTACTGCGGAAAGGGATCTGGCGGTTATAGTGGACCACAAGCTAAATATGAATGAACAGGATAATACGGTTGCAAAAAAAGCAAACATCATTCTGGAATGTATTAGAAGGAGTGTTGTAATCAAAACAAAAGAAGTAATTCTTCCACTCTACTTCGCGTTGATTAGGCCTCAGCTGGTATTGTGTCCAGTTCTGGGGGCCACATTTCAGGAAAGATGTGGACAAATTGGAGAAAGTCCAGAAAAGAGGCACCAAGAGCAACAAGAAATGATTAAAGGTCTTGAGAGACATGACCTATGAAGGAAGGCTGAAAGAATTGGGTTTATTTAGTTTGGAAAAGAGAAGACTGAGATGGGACATGATAGCAGTTTTCAGGTATCTAAAAGGGTGTCATCAGAGGAGGAGGGAGAAAACTTGTTCACCTTGCCTCTAATGATAGAACAAGAAGCAATGGGCTTAAACGCAGCAAGGGAGATTTAGGTTGGACATTAGGAAGAAGTTCCTAACTGTCAGGGGTAGTTAAACGCTGGAATAAATTGCCTAGAGAGGTTGTGGAATCTCCGTCTCTGGAGATATTTAAGAGTAGGTTAGATAAATGTCTATCAGGGATGGTCTAGACAGTATTTGCTCCTGCCCTGAAGGCAGGGGACTGGACTCGATGACCTCTCGAGGTCCCTTCCAGTCCTAGAGTCTATGAATCAGTGAAAAAGAAAAAACAGATTTTAGAAATTTTAGAGAGAAATGGCAAGATCTGAGTATTAAGAAAGGAAGAAAAAGAAGAGTCAATAACTCCAAGATTCTGAGTTTGAGTTATGGGTAGGATGATGGGGAGAGGACTTGAGAAGAAAGATTAGAAGTTTTAATTAAAGAAAACAGCGGGATATCCATGAGGAGAGATGAATGAGACTGAACGAGATATATATCCAGATAAAGGTGGGTTTCAGAGTCATTAGATCAGAGATGATGAGATGACTTATTTATCATGCAGTTGCAGCCGATGGAGATCCCAGTCAGAGATTCTGTGCCCCACTTACTAGGCACTACACACACACATACACACAATGAAGAGACAATTCCTGACAGAAAAGGCTGGGAGTATGTGTTGTGAGACAATGAGAGCAGAGAACATCAACTAAAGTCAAGTGCAGTGAGAGAAAGGAGACCAAGAACAAATCTTTGGTTAACACAAACAGAGCAAGAGAAGAAAAAAGATGATCTGCCGAAAGGAAAAGGTCAGCAAGTTAAGAGAAGAAACGGGAAAGAACACAGTGATGGAAGCCCAAGTGGCTGGTCAACATTAGGAATGCAGTAGAGGGATCAAGAAAATGTGTTCACAGAAGAGGCTCTTAGATTTGGCAAGGAAGAGATTGCTAGTGACTCTTGCAAGCAGTGTTTTAGTACAGTGTGTAGGACTGAGGCAGATCAAGAAGGGAGCTGAAGGAGAGGAAGTAAAGGCTCAGGGAACAGACCACCCAATGAGCTTAAAGTTGAAGGGGGGAGGGTGGTAATGAGAGGAGGAGGGGAAAACTGTGAGAGGAAAGTAAGTACTGTATGATCAAGTGAATGTTTCTTTAGGATGTGTGAAATAACAGTAATCATGAATGCAGAGAAAAAAGCTAAGGGGAAGAGAGCAATTAACAAGAGAGAGAGAGAGAGGGGAAGAGGGAGAGAACAAGATAGGTTAGGATCCAAGAGATAATTGGATTGAGTTGAATTCAAAAAAAGTTGGGTATTCTGTTAGTTGTGATTGTTAATGCTTCTCTGCTGGAGGACAGAAACAAACTTCCATCTAATAAGCACTTGTTAGGCCATTCCTTATGCAGTCATTTCTTTATGCTGGTAATATGTCTGGATTGAGAAATGTTATGCTATTAAAGCTTTCAACATGGAAAACAACCCAGTATTAATTGTAAAAGCTCCCAACTTCCAAGCTTATTTATATTTTAATACCTTTCCTGCCTCCTCTTCTTAAATCTTTACCTAACAGGACCTATTGCAGTAGCCCTCCATCCTGCACAGATCTGCAGGTGCCTGCTCATAGCATTTCTCATTTTATTGGATAAAGTGCCCAACTATTAGAGCTTGGCACTTCACTGAACTAGCCTCTTACGGTACAAGGCTCTTTTTGCTTCTTGCAAATTCTGTAGCTTTTTAGGCCACTGTTTCTTCCTCATCACTGCACAGTCCACAGATGCAATGCCAGAGGCAATGCTGTCCTCTTCCCAGTGAAGGGAGAGGGGGACTGAGGTGGACTAGATAGAAAATTGGGGCTGGGGGGTAGGGCTATGCTATACATCTTGGAGGAGGACACATTTCTTTTTTAACAATATTCTTTTAAGTGAGCATTTTATCTGTTATCCTCAAAAGGAGAATAAAAAAATATATGCAGACAGATTGGTTTTAAACTTCATCTATGGCAGCTCACTGATGGAACATTTATTCACAGAAAATCAATAGGAAAAATATGTAAGCCAAAAAATAAAAAAAATATACTAATAATATTAACAAATAGCAATAAATGCAAACATCTGAAAAAAATTATTGGTTAAATAATACTAATAACTAATTACTTTAAATCAGAGAATGTACTGTATTGTATTTTAAAATTAGCCATTTGCACATGCAAAGAAAATGAAACAAAACACACACACACTATTTAAAGCAAAATAAATAACTGACCAAAACTACGTACACTTTTTTTCCCTAGCTGATTGAGGACATATTTCCATTCCAGTCAAATAAAAACCCAGTCAAATTCCTACAATCTGAAAATTCAAAAATATTTTAAGGTTGGGTGGGTTTTTTTGGGCAGGGGGTGGTAGAGGTCACTCTGTTGTGCACCCATGTGAGCCACAGTCTTTGTTTAAAGTAACAAAAGCAATTAGGCTCTTAACTAAACCAATGGTCAATTAATGCAAAAAAAGCACAAAATAAATAAAGCACTGCTAATAAAGCAAAAAAACAGAAGCTGACAGGCATAAAAAATCAGAATGTAAATACAAGTAATTTCTTAAACATACAATATGGTTTCGTGCAGCCAGTAAGAGCCGCCTGGGCAGAGAGTCTTGGCTCTGGGGCTGGTAGAGCCCTTGAGAAGCAGCTTCCATAGGAGACAGGGCCCAGGATCCCAGGCCAGAGCGGGTCAATCTGGGTCACTGTGGGGAGCCCCGGACCTTCGGCTGCACTGGGCAGCGTGCCCCAGTGGGCAGGAACACGAGCTCAGGACTACTCTCAAACACCCCAGCTCCCCGCCTGTGCTTACTTCTGAGCTGGTGCTGATGGTGGCACTGCCCCCAGAACTGGGCACCCAGCCAGCAGCTGCTGCTCTCTAGCCACACAGCTCTGATGGCAGTTCCACTTCCAACAACAGCACAGAAGTAAGTGTAGCAATGCCATACCATGCCACCCTTACTTCTGCATAATATTTGACCTTTGCACTGGGAGGGGTGGCAACTGGGGGACTGTCATGGTACAATTCCCCACTCTGAACCTTAGCATCCAAAAGATGGGGTACCAGCATGAATTCCTCTAAGCTTAATTACCAGCTTAGAACCTGTAGCGCTGCCACCAACCAGGAATTCCAGTGCCTGGTATACTCTGGTCCCCCAAAACCTTGCCCGGGACCCCAAGACCCAGACCCTCTGGATCTCAACACAAGGAAAGTAAACCCTTCCCCACCGTTGCCTCTCCAGGCTTTCCCTCCCTGGAACCCTGGAAATACTGGATTCAAACTCCTTGAATCTAAACAGAGAGGAAAATTCACCTTCCCCTCGCTTCTCTGTCCCCCTCCCAGACTGCTCCCTGAGAGAGACAGTAATTCTAACACAGAGAGAAATTAACCTCTTTCTCCCCCTTCCTTCCTTTCTCCCCACCAAATTCCCTGGTGAATCCAGACCCAGTCCCCTGGGGTCTCACCAGATAAAAAAAAACAATCAATCAGTTTCTAAACCAAGAAACTTTAATTAAAGAGAGAAAAACAGTAAAAACTATTTTTGTAAATTTAAAATGGAATAGGTACAGAGTCTTTCAGCATTAGACACTGGAATACACTCCCAGCTAAAGTCATTCAGAATACAAATTAAAATCCTTTCAGCAAAATTACAAATTTGAACTCCTTTCAGCCAAATACACAATTAAACTCCTTCCAGCCAAATGCACATTTGCAAATAAAGAAAACAAACATAAGCCTAACTCGCTTTATCTAGCTACTACTTACTGTTTGGAATCTATAAGAACCTGTATCAAGGAGATTGGAGAGAAACCTGGTTGCACGTCTGGTCCCTCTGAGCCCCCAGAGTGAACAACAACCAAAAACTAACAGCACACACAGAAACTTCCCTCCCTCAAGATTTGAAAGTATCCTGTCCCCTGATTGGTCCTCTGGTCAGATGACAGCCAGGCTTACTGAACTTGTTAACCCTTTACAGTCAAAGAGAGATAAAGTACTTTTGTGCTATTAACTTTTCTTATCTGTTTATGACAGGGACTAAGGCAAATTTTGGGGTGACTGTAGCCTCCACAAGTCCCCGCACACAGCCTTGCACACCTTTTTCCATATCTCAAAAGCAGGTAAAATATTGTACTCTGAAGCAGGGACAGCAGAATGGTGGAACACTACAGCAGCCAAGGAAAAAGAGGAAAATATAAAGCAATTTATGTGGCTGCACAATCTTGTGAAGGGGCTAATTACCCTGAATTTAAGTCTTTAGGACAGGAACCCTCAATCTTTTCTCATCTTTAACTTCTGAAAACCACCTCCATTTTCCTTTTGTGATACCATATCTCAGACCCCTTACATGCATTTCATAATCCCATATATATTCCACCCCACACATAGCCCCCTTACAAACACTGCTTTCTGCTCTCTGGTTCAGATCAGTAATTTTTTTTCCATTGGTCTGCAAGATTAGCCATTTACTCCCTGTCTTCAGTCCATGATAGATGTATCTTTTTGCCTTGAAGTCCTTTTGCTAACACTGCAGCACAAAAAGGAACACATCTCTGCTTACATATCTTTTAAAGCGATGTGTTAGTGTAGAGATGTTGAACGAGCCTTGCAATGTACGTTGTGTTGCTTAGCAACTACATGACTCCAGGTTCTTTCAAAAACCTCTACAGATAAAAGTAAAAATTACCCAAATTCTTCCATAACCCTTGCAAAATCATTCATCTCAGCTCAGTGTTAAACTGTTGCTTTAGTGGTCATGTTGTCTAAATTTACTGTACAGAAAAGTAAGAAGGAAGGGTTGTATTCTCTTATCCCTCGACCGTTAAAATATTTATAATCACTTCTGATTCTTGGAATGAGCACAAATGCAAACAAAGGTGAAGGGAGCTTTTAAATATTAGCACCCATGCACATATGCGGCACCATTGTGATTTGGTGCACCCTTTTTTAAGTAACAGAAAACAAAATCCTATGCATGTTCATGCTATTTTTAAATATCCCCAACCTTGTTTAATATTAGGAAAAGCGCACATTCCTCCATTCAGTACAGGCCCCAAGTGAAGTTTTAAAATTGAGTTCTGTTCAGATTGGATTAACTCAGAAATATCTTAATAGATTTTTAGGAATCTTTCCAAAGAGATTTGCTTGTAGGGTCAGTCTGAACATATATATGATAGCCCCTCAAAAAGTAATTTTAAAAGAAATGTAAGAGAAACTAAAATAGGGTTAAACAATGAAAGTGTCAGTTCATTCATAACCATAGTTGCTACCTTGACAAAATATAATATAGTGCTAGATTGTATCTCTACGATTTGCCTTGTGTAAGAGGTGGTGCATAGCTGAGCTTCCCAAGGCATAGATGAGGGAACAAATTGCAACTCTTCACTGTGAGAGTCATAATTTATGCCCTGCCTCTTTCCTTGCTCCATTGGGATAGTAATCTGCTATTGATTGATGCTGAGTTCCATTTGCCAGGTTATTTGGGGGTGCAGAGGTGGGGAAGAGGGGAGCCGAGTCTCCTCTCCATCCACTTGCTTGGGAGGTGAATTAGCAGATTTGTGGAGGCAGTCCTCTCCCTGGCACTGTGACTTGTAATGCTAATGCCCCATACAAGGGAGCCAGGAGTTGCCTTCCATGTCTTGAGTCAGTTGCAGAAGTTCAGAGAACATGATCTTACCCCTATAATCTTGGGTTGAGAGTGCTGTCTGTAGTGTATGAATGATGCTGGGGCTCTATGGGGAAACAACAGCATGTAATAAACGACAGTATTGCAACACATCTGCACAGTTAAAGTTGCATAGGCTACTTTAACTGTCATTTCCTGAGTTGTGTGTTCTGTTCTCCCTTCACTGAAGTTCCCTTTTCCTTCCTTCCTTTGCTGGCTCTACCAACTCTTTCACTAGTTCAGGAAAGGTGGGGAGAAAGAAGGGGACATGCAAAGGAGAAGGAAGCGCGATAAACATCAATGGTGGGGGGTGAGAAGGGAAATCTGGGAGAGAGCTGAAGGGAAACTGAGAGCGGGGGAAGAATAAAGGGAGAGGGAGAGAAAGTTCACAGATGGGAGGATAAAGAGGGAGTGGACTTTTACTCTAGGCTGGTTTCAGTGAGACATCATATTGTCTCTTAAGGAGACTGCTATCTCACCAGAATCACCATGTGGTTAAACCTTCCTCTTTGTTCTACTTGATATACCACATCCAGTCTCTTCAACAATAACTGTAATAAGCAAATCACCCTATATTGTTGCATTAGAACTCCTATCCCCTTTCTGCTGTCCTGGGTCCCAGTTCTCCACAATTAGAAGTTGTATTCTACAGGGAAAGAATTGGGACCAACTGGTGCAAAGTCTTGGTAGGAGTTCTGTGGGGGTCTCATGTTCATTTCTCACAGGGCTGCCTCTTAAATCTTAATACCTGCCATGGAGTGTACTTATTCAACATAATTGCAAAATAGTAGAGCCATTAGCTTGATTTTCCTCCTGCACATTCATTCAGCTCATTTCTGCCAGTCATGTCCTCCCTCTTCCACCAAATAAAATTCTGACCCCAAAAATAGTATTACCCTAAACTGAACTTGCTGCTTCATTTCTGCTCTCTGTCTCATAAGGATTTCTATTTCTGATTTTGAACTTACGTTTAGTCCTTAGGAATTACTTCCCCTCTGTCTCCAGTCCCCCTCTCTCACAATGTACATTTTAAAATAATATATATTTAGGCTTTTAAAAGGGGCTATTGTCAATGCGTGATAATTACAATACAGATTTGAAGATTTACTAACTATATGAAATAAAAAAATCAGTCAAGGGGAAAAAGTCAAATAATATCTGAAAGGAAAAGAAGACTGTCACACTGCAGTGTGTTATTTAACTGTTAAAGTATGATTAGTAACTAATGCACTCTTAAGAATTACTTACACAGAGTTACTGCATCCTTAGCTATGGAGAAAAATGAGTAGACAAACATTTCCTTTTTTTTTTTTTTTTTTGCCCATTAACTTGTACTGCTTGGTTTATGAAACATTTGGTTGAACTGCTACATGAGAGAGGAAACAAAGCTATGTCTTATTTCATTGTTTGAGCAATTAAAAGTCTGCCATTCAAAAACTTTTTTGGTTTTCAAAAATGCGCTTGAGAAATTAAAAAATCAGTTATGGCCATTAGCAAATATTCGTTGCCTTTAGAAATATCTACCTATATGATGATGCCTTCATTTACTTATTATATGGTTTAAACTCTCTTTTTAGATTCTTGTCTTCTAAAATCTTAAGAATTGGTGGAAACACCAATTACATAGCAATAGGAACCACTAGCCTGAATCCTTGTTGTACCTATTACATTTAAATAATTTATCAAACTAAACTAAAGCATACAGATGATAACCAATTTAAAAAAATACAAAAATCATTATGTAAATTCATTTAACACTACCACCTCTTAATAATGTAGTAACACTACTCATATTTTTTACTTAATAATTAGTTTAAGTAAAGGAGAGCATTTGTCTTTCCTTGATATGGTGAATTTGTTTCCCTCATTGTGAAGTGCAGAGCTTTCTCCAGCTTCTGATAACCAAGTGGATTCGAATATCTTGAAAATAGCCTAAAAAGCTTTTATTAATTTAAGTAGAAAGTACTTAGCTTCTGCTTGTGGGGCAGGTTCTTTTCCTTCATGGAAACCTTCTAAGGAACCCTCTCCTTGATGATGTATGCTGGAGAACGTCAGTGGCTATCTTTTAGACCTAGTCACTCAAAAGCCGATACAGCCATTTTTGCTACTTTTGTCACTGATCCTTTTGGATTTTTTGCCTCTTTTGTTGACTGTGTTTGTTTTGCGTCACCGATGCTTTCTAATTTAATTTGTATTTTTTATTATTCTTAATCTCAGCTCCTTTGTTTATCATTAATGGAGCCAAAAGGCTGGCTTGTGCTCAGGACTGACTCTACCATTTTTGCCGCCCCAAGCAGGAAAAAACCACCACCCAAACTGCCGAAGCGTGCACAAAAAAAAAAATGCCGCCCGGACTATGCTGCCCGAAGAATGGACGGGATGCCACCCCTTAGCATGTGCTTCCCCAAGCATGTGCTTTTCCACTGGTGCCTGGAACCGGCCCTGCCTGCCCTTATAAGCCCCCTCTAACTAATCACAGCAGCATGCCAGATACTGTACTTTGAGGGTTCAGCAGCTTTTTCATAAGGGAGATAACATTTTAATAGAGACACCCTTATTGATTACTTCCCTTTCCTATTTGATCATGCAACATTACTGGGAAATTGTCAGTTACTTACATGGAAAAGCAACTAGCATTTAGTTGTTTGTTTTTTGTTTTAAATAGACAGTTAAGTGCTCTTTTGCTCTTCATTTCATCTCTTGCACAATTTGTTTTGTTCCTGTCTCCTGCCCTGCTTCTCTGTCCATGTATCTCTGTTGCCTGCTCCCCTTCTTGTCCATTGCCTTTTATGTGATTCTATGCTGCCTTTTCTTCCTTTCATTCTGCAGATGCTTTCCCTGGTTCTCTTGCTTGGTTCCTTTCTCCCCTGGAATTTCCTCTGCTATTGGTGGTTTACCCTTTTCAGAGGACAACTTCTGTTTCCTCTCTCCCTCTGATGCAGCAGAAAAACCAAAGCTGGCTTCTGTGCATTCTCTCCATCAAGTTATACAGGTCCATAGAGGCTGTCTTTGCTGGAAACGAAAAGGGCAGCAGCATGTGACAAGCTAGTAAGTGCTCTGCAAATACCAGTGATCCATGGACTGTACTTTGGCAACCTCTGCAGTTTTGTCAGATGGATCCTTGGAAAAAATTAGACTTCAAATAAACATTTTCTGGGTTCTCTATCATATCCCATTTTCTCAGGGATTCTGGAGAAGGCACTAGAAGGGTGAGGTCAAGGTGTCCTAAAAGAAAATAAACTGTACCAGTAGGTGCAGATTACAGGGTTCACCCAGCAATCCAAACCCCAGTAGAACAACCACAGGTAAGGGATGTAGGTTGGTAGCAATACATATTTTGTGAAATGTTGATGGTAGAATTTTGCATGCTCCTATATGTATTTTTGCCATGTTTTTTTAATTTGGGAAGTTATACCTTTGTATATGTTTTTTTGCAATGTTGAGTCTAACGTGGTTTCATTGTTGTGTTTAATATTGAGTTTGGTAATTTTTAAGTTCACCTTACAATCCATGAACACAAAAGGATTATGTAAAGGGTGAAATTAATTACTATTTCAGTTTGAGACACAAGTGAATGTTTTGAAACTGAAATGTGCCTTATTTTTAGAACTTCTGATTACAAAACCATGAAGAGTTTAAATTTTCATTCATAGCACTAAATTAAAACTGAGGTTTTGTAAATAATTCAGATACCATAGTGATTGCATTATGAATACCTATAGAGGTCGATAGAACTACACCATCATTTGTCTTCCCTATACCTTACATGATTTAGCCCTAATCCTTAGTTTTAGGCATATTAGTAGTCCCATTTAAGACAATGGGATTATTCATATGCATAAAGTCAAGTGTGAGCCTAAGTGTTTGCAGGATTGGGGCCTTAAAGAGGCATTTGGCATATGTTGCCAGGGACTCCGTGATAGCAATTGAAAATATGCCATGCATTTAATACTGCACATAAATCTGGAAAATAATTGCAGTTAGATTTCTATGTGAAATAAAATAGTCAAGCAGTAAAGAGGTGGTAATATGGATGATCTGAAAACAGATTCCATGAATCTCTCACATTCTCTGAACAATTTTCTTTGCATAGTGCAGCATACCAACAATATTTCAAAATCTATCATGGTGTGTCCTAAATGTTAAAATATAACACAAATATACATGTTTAAAATTCTTGCCTGCTTTTCGCATGTGTTGCACATGGTGTACAGAGTGCCAAATTAGAGCCATATCCAAATCATTTGGAATAAACAGTAGGTTAAGATTTAACATGGCATTAGTAGAGATCTGTGAGAGTAACAGAATTGGAAATAAGCTCTATCAAATTAGCAAGGAACTTCCATATCTGGCATGCTGAGTGTGCCTACTAGGGTTTTAAATTGCAATCTGCATTACTTTCCCTATTCATTAAAATAATCAGTAATATAAATCAAGCTACACTAGGAGTGGATTCTTGGAGAACACATAGATTTCCTACAATGAATCTGTTTCTTATTTCCATCACACTGTTTTAATGTTTCTTTTTTTTCTCATTCATAGGGATGCTGGCGAAAGATCATTGTGGATGATACTATGCCTTTCAACGAAGAGAATAATTTGTTGCTTCCAGCTACAACCTGTCAAACTGAACTTTGGCCACTGTTGCTGGCGAAAGCAATCATTAAGCTGGCGAACACTGAGTATGTTTAGTGAGCTCTTTATCAGTTTGTTCTATAAAATTAGATGGAATTAATAAGCAACAAAATTATAATACACATGGTGAATGTTTGTTGCAAATTATTGTAATGGTAAATGTGGTTTTTGAGCTATGATGTGAAAGCTGACACAGTAAATCTGTGTAGTCAGTTTTCTCAGCAGCTGTAGCAGACACAGCGCACGCTGTGTGTGTGTGTGTACACTCTGAAAGCTTCATAAGGAAATTAATCCAAGAAATCTTCTTCACTGCCTTGTCTGCATGACATTACTGTGTGTATTGCAGAAAAAAAACCAAAAAACTCTTCACATGCAGAATAGAAACTTCCCAGAAATTTTAATGAATTTGGAGGAGTGGAGATAGATGACAAACCCAAGGTAACTTACATGCAATATTGTCATAATGCATGGTGGTTCTTGCTTTCAACATCAGTAGTTTGTCAGTTAAATATCATGTCTTACAGCACTGATGCTAAGCTAAGTAATGCATAACCAATCAACATTGGACAAGTAATATACAAACTGGAAGTGAAAACAAAATAACTGAGTCTCTGCTGGTGGAGTTAGTGATAGTAATCTGCAATGCCATATTATAGATTTGATTCTGTTTAGTTATAAGCCAGGTCAACGAAGATACGAAGTGCTCTGTGCTCAGCCCATTGGGCAGGAGCAATGGAACTTGTGTTTCTTGGGAAAGGAGAAAGGAACTCCTCCAGCCAGTTAGGGGTAGTAATGATACACTCTGAAAGGATTCCAGTCCACTACATCTCTCTCTTTAAGGAAGAATGGAGTCAGTGTACAACAGGTTATAAATTGGAGACAGTAAGGATGGAGACCTTAAAGCCATGTTTATATTAAACAGTTTTGTCGACAAAAGTTATCTTTCGTCAATAAAACAGTGGAGGTGTACATACAGCAAATCTCCACCAACCAATTTAACTCTTCTGCTACACCGACATAATAAAACAACCTGGACGAGCAGCATAGAGTTTTTTTCAACAAAGTTAGCGACGCAGTGTCAAGGTAGACACTGCATTGCTTATGTTGCCCAAATTGCCCTCCAGGAGGTGTCCAGAATGCCATTCATGACTGCTCTGATCACCACTTTGGGCTCCGCTGCCCTGCAGCCAAGTACACAGGCACGTTCCCCTCCCCCTTTAAAGCCCAAAGAATTTTTGAAATTCCTCTTCCTGCCTTGCTTGTTGTGGACAGTTCACATAGCATCTTCCCATTTGAGCATGGTGGCTCACTGAAGCAAACATGCTCCTGCGTGGAGTTGTTGGATCTACTGGGTCTGCGGGGAAAGGAGGCTATGCAGTCACAGCTCCGCTCCACCCATAGAAACTTTGCCTATGGGCAGATTGCTTGCGGCATGGAGCTGAAGGGGTGTGAGAGGGAGTCACAGCAGTACTGTGCCAAGATCAAGGAACTGAGGCAGGCATACCAGAAGTTAAAGGAGGCCAATTGTTGGTCTAGTCACACTATCCTCTGTGCCGACCCCACTTTCACCGCCAGAAGCCCTATGGGGATGTTGGAGGCAGTGGCAAGCAGTGTTAACCCTGAGGATGAAGTGGTAGACAAGGAAGTGGAATTGGAGGAGGATGGGGGACAGGTGACTGAGTTGTTTAGTGGCTTGATGAGCCAGGACCCGTTTTTAACTCCGGAGTGGTCTAGCCAGTCCCAGCACTCCGGCTTTGGTGCGCCTGATACAGGAGAGTACCAGAGAGCCTGATACAGGAGAGCGCCCCAGTAAGTACTCATTGTGCTTTGATACTGCAGGGAGAAATGAGAGAGAGCTATTTTTTCCCAGTGTAGAAGAGGGATAGATATAACCAACAGTAGCACTATATGCATCTGCCTCTTATTCCTCTGTGTACCTAGACTGAGGGGGGGCCTATGGAAAAGTTGATGCACACTGAGATGTCCCAGGAATCCTCCATACTGATCTCTTGGAAACTTTTTTGTGGAGTTGTTCTGCAATCCTCTGCCGAGGATTCCTTGGGAGGGCTGTTTTGTTCCTTCCCCTGCAGAAGGAAACTTTGCCATGCCAATCAACAGTTATGTCTGCAGGCACCAGAGCAGCACACAGGTGAGCAGCATATGGACTCAGTATGGAGCCGCACACATGCAGGAGCTGCACCCTTGCATATTCGGTTACACTCAGGAGTGAGATATCAGCTTCTATTACCCTCGTCTGTGGAAAATGGTTCCAGTATTCAGAATAGTATCCCTAGGCGCTTGTAATGATCCCCCTCCCTTTGTCCCATCCTACTCCCTCTCCCTTATGCCCAACTCCCCATGGTTAGGGTTCTCTCCATGCTATGTGCTTGCCAAGGGACAGTGAGAAGGTGCTGTATGTAACCAGTATGAATCAAGGCTGCCTCTGTCTGTTTCTTTAGTTTCTGCGGATGTGGCCTTGAGAGTCTCCTCCTGTACACCAGCTGAGCAGCTGTGTCTGCTAAGGAGACAAACCAGGAAGAGTAAGGAAGATGTGTTCAAGAAGGTGCTACAATAATCTAATGCTGTTGATAGCTTCTCTCCAAGCTCCGTGCTTGCTATCAATGAAAATGAGAATATGTAGCTAGGAGAGGAAACGGGTAGGAGCGGATGATTTAGTTGCTCAAGGACCAAACAGACATGCTGAGGTCCCTGATTGTGTTTCAGGTGGAACACAGCTGTGCTCTCCCCCTGTAGCTCATTGACAACTGCCTTCAGTGCCCTCCCCAAACACATTCTTAGCATGTTCCTGGGCCACAGCACTCCACCTCAGGGGCATGTTTCACAATGACAGCTGGACATATACGCAGCTGTGAAAGCCTTATTAAAAAGTGCTCTTCATTGTCATGTCCCTTATAGATAATAGAAATGTCTGTATAGCTGTTAAATAAAATTGAACTTAGGGAAACAAAATGAATCTTTATTAGTCTCCTACACATGAAGGTTGCTGATGAAATTCACACACAGTGGCAACTGGAGCAATTGCATAGTACACCTGTTGTTTAAGCGCTTCTTGCTGTTGTCAAGGTTTTTGGTGTAAGGCTTTATGAGCCACGGGAGCAACGGGTAGGCTGGGTCTCCGAGGATCACAACTGAATTTCCACATCCCCAATTACAATTTTCTGGTCTGGAAAGTCCCTGCTTGCAGCTTTCTGTGTAGGTCACTATTCCTGAAGATGCATGTGTCATGCACCTTCCCTGACCACCCTGCGTTGATGTCGGTGAAACAACCCCAGTGATCCACCAACTCTTGCAATACAATAGAAAAGTAGCCCTTTCTATTGATATGTTCCATCACAAGGTGGTCTGGGGCCAAAATGGAATTATGCATGCCGTTTATAGTAGGTAATCCCATTGCCGCAAAGCCATCCATTATTTCCTGACATTGCCCAGAGGCACAGTCCTTCATAACAGGAGATGATTAATGGCCCTCCACGCTTGCATCACTGCAACTCCCACAGGACTTCCCAACTCCAAACTGATTCACAACTGATTGATGGCAGTCTGGAGTTGCCAGCTTCCACACAGCGAGTGCCACTAACTTCTCCACCATGAGGGCAACTCTCATTTTGGTGTTCTTGTGCTGGAGGACAGGGGAAGCTCAGAACACAGCACCAGGAAGGTGGCTTTGCACATCCAAAAGTTCCTCACTCTGCTCATCCTCCCCTACCTGCATCATGATGTGATCCCTCCACTCAGTGCTTGTTTCCCAAGCCCAGTACTGAGGGTCCACCATGTGGAGCTGCTCCATGAATGCCAACAGCAATCTTGAATTGTTTCTTTCCATAGCACACAGCAGGACAGGCACCATGGTGGCATTATCAGATCGCAGATCATGAAATACTGCAAGATCAGCCGCATTGTGTTCATAACACTCATCACAAGACAGACAGGATCCATGCTTTTAGCCAGAGATGGCGGACACACAATTTACAGGGGCTGTTCAAAAACAGTGTAAAACATAGTAGGAAGCCCATGGAATGATGGAATGAAAAAAATTATATGATAGGATGCTACCTTATATGATAGGATTGCACTGCAATCCTTTCCCAGAGCACCCAGTGGCAGATGGTGGCAAGTTGCACAAAGGGATAGCTGCCCACGAGTGCACTGCTCTGTATGTCGATGCAAGAGCACCAACTGTGGACATACTCTGCTGTCACAAGGAGCATTGTGTGGATATGCACCAGCGGTTTAATTACAGTGGTGGAGGATTGTCAACATAACTTAAGTTGACTTAACTTTGTAGTGTAGACATAGCCTTAGTTTATTGTTAAAACAGAGAAGAAAAATAGAATCAAGGATAGATTTTCATTTGTAACAATATAAACAAACGTTCTCTTTTTTAAAAGGGAGGTTGTATTTAGCAATAAGTTGTAAATTTTAAAATTCTATTCTGAGAATGAGTAGTGTATTTTATTAGGTCAAGTTTTTCTTGAGAGTGACCTTTAAAAAAAGATTAGGACTTTTGATTAGGAAAAGGAAAGAAAAATAGTGGAGCTGGAAAGTGGATTCTGAAGAGGCAAAGTTTAAACTGCAGTCTTTATTTCTGTGGCAGTCTAGTGGATGTATTTTGTAGTATTTGACAGAGACAGTCACATCCTGCATATTTCAAACATAATGTTTGCCAGTCACTTAAGTTATCAATTCAGAAAGATTTTCGTAGTTCATGAATGATATACTGGATATTCTTTGACTCCTTGCTGGGCCTTTCCATTTACTGTTCAACTTTTGAAATAATTACCGGTATGCATTTGTCAAGCTACCTTCCCCACTCTGAACTCTAGGATACAGATGTGGGGACCCGCATGAAAGCCCTCTAAGCTTTTTCCTACCAGCTTAAGTTAAAACCTGCCGCCACCACCACCAAGAGATTTAACAAGAAACAGGGAAAGGACCACTTGGAGTTCCTCTTTCCCCAAATTTCCTCCGAAGCCCTTATACCCCCTTTCCTGGGGAGGTTTGAGAATAATATCCTAACCAATTGGTTACAAAAGTGATCAAAGACCCACACCCCTGGATCTTTGGAAAAATCAGTCAGGTTCTTAAAAGAAGGGTTTGATTTAAAAAGAAAAGGTAAAAATCATCTCTATAAAATCAGGATGGAAAATAACTTTACAGGGTAATCAGATTCAAAGAGCCCAGACGAACCCCCTCTAGCCTTAGTTTCAAAGTTACAGCAAATCAGGGATACCTCCCTCTAGCAAAGAAACATTCACAAGTTGAGAAAAACAAAGATAAACTAATACGCCTTGCCTGGCTGTTACTTACAAGTCTGAAATATGAACAACTTGTTCAGAAAGATTTGAAGAGCATGGATTGATGTCCGGTCCCTCTTAGTCCCAAGAGCGAACAATACCAAAACAAAGAGCACAAACAAAAGCCCTTCCCCTGCCCAGATTTGAAAGTCTCTTGTCCCCTTATTGGTCCTTTGGGTCAGGTGTCAGCCAGGTTACCTGATCTTCTTAACTCTTTACAGGTAAAAGGATTTTGGTGCCTCTGGCCAGGAAGGATTTTATCGTATTGTCTACAGGAGGGTTGTTACCCTTCCCTTAGTAGTTATGACACTATTCTTATGAAAGACAAAATTAAGGAATCTAACTATATCAAATCTTTACAAAAATAAACATCATAGAGACAACTAAGTATAAAAACATGTAGGAGATATGTTTGCTAGTATTTATCAAAAAGTGTAATTTAGAGGTACTTTGCAGAAAAAATAAAACTGACAAACATAGAACTATGGTCTATGTATAGAAACATAGACCATCACAAGATATTGATAATTAGGGTTTAGTCATGATTTTGTCACATGTATTCAGCAGCATGGTGAAGCACTGCCCCAGGACCGACCTGGGAAGCAGACTGTGGCTCAGTCACAGCTTGCCTCTCAAGTCCCCTCCTGCTCCAGGGTGATGGTGGGATTGGGGAGCAAGGATGGACCCTGCTCCAGAATCTGGCTCTCCATGAGCAATTGTGTCTCAAGACTTTCAACATTTGAATCATGTTGTTTGCTTACACATAAGTGAATTCTGTTTTCAATATACTGCAACATTAGTTACGGGAGTTTAAAAAAAAAAAAAGTCTAGGCTGAAATTTTCAAAAGCTGATTAGTGACTTAGAAGCCTAAGTTCCATTTTCAAAAGAGATTTTACACTTATGAGTAACTAAGGTACTTTTAAACATTTTACCTTTAGTTTAATTAAATATAAGTTTAGAGGATGTAAGACTGAGGTCTGAGAACCCAGCAAAGAGACATATATGTGAAAGTTAATTTTGTGTGACATTTATAAGTTGGTAGAGATAATCAGAAAATTTATGTATAACAAACTTCAGATAACGTTTTGGTTTCCAGTTTTATTTCATCTCATTACTGTCACGTGACATTGTATTGTGGAGTTTGTGTGTGAGTGAGTGTGTGTGCAGGCTGCTAGGGGCCGTGTGCTGAGAGCGAGGCTGAGCCCTGAGTTGGGGGCGGGGCTTACCTGATTAGGGGTCCTATATAAGGAGCCAGGCACTCAGGCAGCGGCACAGACAGCTGCAGCGGCACAGGAGCCAGCAAATCTCAATTTTTTCACACACACTCCAAACAAACGTGTTCCTAGAGTGTCTATTTCTCTGTCGCGGTTCAATTCCCGATTGTGCCGCGTGCATTGGTTGCTCCAACCTAGTCACAAACTTCCACTCTCAACTAATATAATTAAGGCTTTTGCAGGACAATTATAGTTCCAGTTACCTCCGAGCAACATTATCTTCAAATATGCCATTAGTCGCACAGAATATTAAAACCAATAGAACAAAAATAAAAAAAAGCCCACCCCACTCACATAGTTCCTCTGGAAACATGGTGTAAATTAAAGGCTGCCTGGTGCAAACCAGACGACAAAGGTTAGTTGAAGCAGCATAGGAATCAGGAAATAATTGGGGGGTTAGGGAGGGTCTCACCATGTACGGGACAAGAACAAGGTTCAGCCCAGAAGGAGGCGCTTTGTTTCCCTTACAGGCACAGCTGTTGGAAAAAGGTCCTGCCCAAGCTGAATGCTAGGAGGCAGACATCGCACAAGAGGGAATGCATTTTGAAAAAGAAAGCTTTTCATTTTGTTAAAAAATGATTTCCTAGTCCTTACAGTTGCATGTAAAACCAATACAGACGCGCAAGCACTGAGCCAGCTGCTCTGGGAAAGAAAGTGGTAAAATGAGGCCACGTATAGGACAGGCAGCCACCTCGCTTAGTTAGCACTGGATCCAAATTGCACGTCTCTCACACAGCAGCTCAATCAGAATTGCTTTGGTCTGCTTTCCATCTGCTCGTTCTGAGCTTATCCCTTGCCTCATCATGTCTGTGTTCCAATCATCTGCTCAAACCCCCTTCTAAACTCAGCCAGAGTTTCCAACCGCAGCTGGCCAGTCCTCGTGATCTTCTTCCAGCAGCTCTATCAGGGGGCACTTCATGCAGACAAACTCCTTCAGGTGCCCCCTCCAGCGACCCATGTACATGCCACAGCTACCCGCAGCCAGGGCTCATCCTCGAGTGTTTCTCCACCTGCCGCCTTCATGTCGTTCAATCAATGCCCTTCCAACTCTGTGCCTGGCAGTTCAAGACGCTAAAACCCTGCAGCCACGAGGAAAACCAAACAAGGCCCTGGTTTGCTGCAGACCCCGCCTCTTCCCTCTTCTGGCTTCGTTGGTTTCTCTGCTTTAGCCGCCTCTTGAACCTCCCCTGGAAATCTCCCAACGTGAAACTCCCCTGGTAGCGCAGCTCTGGTTGCTGCTTGCCTGTGCCGCTGCAGCTGTCTGTGCCGCTGCCTGAGGTGCCTGGCTCCGTAGTATAGGACCCGCTAATCAGGTAAGCCCCGCCCCCAACTCAGGGCTCAGCCTCGGCCTCAGCACACGGCCCCTAGCAGCCCTGCGACACACACTGCACTCACACACTGGGTGCTTTCTGCAAACTCCCACATACACCATGTCACGGAAACAGTAAATGAAGATGAAAATCACAAAACTTGGAAACCAAAACGGAATCTGAAGAAGTTGTTATAACGCCCATTAAATTTTCTGATTATTCTCTACCAACCTTATAAATGTCACACAAAATTCAACTTCACAATATGTCTCTTGCTGGTTCTCAGACCTGCAGTCTTACATCCATCTAAAACTGATAATTTAACTTAAACTAAAGGTAAAATGTGTAAAGTACCTTATTACTCATAAGTGTAAAATCTCTTTCATGACATGGAACTTAGGCTTCAAAGTCAACTAATCAGCTTTCTGAAAAATTTCAGCCTAGACAATTTTTTTTTTTTTAAACTCCCGTAACTAATGTTGCAGTAATAATTGAAAACAGAATTCACACTTATGTGTAAACGCAAACAAACATGATCAAATTGAAATCTTGAGTACACAAAAATTGCTCATCGGAGAGACCAGATTCGGAGCAGGGTCCAAGCACTTGCTCCCCAATCCCACCATCTACCCTGGAGCAGAGACTCTGAGAGGCAAGCGTGACTAGAAGCCACAGTCCTGCTCCCAGGTCGGCTTCTGGGGCAAGTCTTCACCATGCTGCTGACATACTGTGACAAAATCATCGACTAAAAACCACTAATTATCAATATCGAGTGATGGCTATTTTCTATACATAGACCATAGTTCTAATGTTTGTCATTATTCTGGAGCTCTAAATTACCTACTTTTGATAATACTAGCCTATCCTACTATGTTTATACTAGTCTTCTCTATGATGTTTATTTTTTGTAAATATTGATATGTTAGATTCTATTGTCTTCAATAACGCAACTGAGTTGGTCAGCAGTACACTACTTAAGGGATCAGGGTACATCCTCTTTGACATCGAATTAACTAAATCCTTTCTTCCTGGTGCTATTTCGAGTCCCCGACGACTCTAACCTGAGTCCACTTTCCCGCATCTCTACGTGGGTCCTGTAGTATGAGATCAGCCCCAGGACTCCCAGCCCCAGTAGGGCTGGTCATTAGAGGGCTAGCCTTAAAAAGGGCAATTATAGCGTTTTGCCAACCATAATGCGTGTTGATCAATATTCACAAGGCCCGCAAATCCGGCTGTTCCCTAGCCCTGGACTGCCTCTGACCCAACTGTCCCTGAACTGGCCCCTGCTTGTCAATTTCCACTTGATGTACTGTTCGTTAACAGCTAACCGGCTAGAAAACGAGTGCAGAGGTGGATGGGGCACGCAGGGGACTCAGGGACAGGTGGGTCAGGCAGCAGGGCTAGGGAACAAGGGATGTGATGGCACGGGGGTCCCTGGGGGGATGGCTTGATGGGGCAAGAGTCAGAGGGTGAGAAGTGTGTGTGTGCGGGGGTCAATAAAGAGGGCAGGGGCGGGCCACCACCAATTGGTGTGGGGGGGGGGACGGGGAACACACGCTTTCTAACCACCCTTTCATCACAATCTTCGAAACCCATGGCCCTTGGCAAAATATTTACCCGCCCTGACTAGCTCGAATAAGCCCTGAGTCTTGTTGGCCTAGGCCATCGAGCCATCCTAGCAACCATTCTGGACCCTGCTTGGGAGCCCACGGGCTCCACCGCTCCCCCAGCCTACCAAAAAAAACACATCACAGACCATGATATCGTGGTCTTGTGTGCACTTCTTACCCTACACTATGCCAAAATCTCATGAGGGAGACCAATTGTGTCTCAATAGTGAGGGAGGTCCGATCCAAACAGGAGTTGCCAAGGGGAGGGAGAAGGAGGTCACAAGGTTATTTTAAGGGGATTGTGGTATCCACCATACTTCTGTGCTGTCCTTCAGGGCTGAGCAGCTGGAGAGTGCAACCTGTGGGCTGTCAGCCCCATCAGAGCAGTGGAGAAGTAGATAGCAATGCATACCCGTGTCACCCTTATTCTGTGTGCTGGCTCCCGAGCTAGCACTGCTGACGTGAGGCCCAGCTTTGCCTGCAGGTAGCAGTGGCAGAAGTAAGAGATAGCAATGCCAACCATGCCATCCTTACTCCTGTGCTGCTGCTGCTCTTCCTTCAGAGCTGGGCTCCTCACCACTCCACGCCCAGCGTCTGAATCGCAGTGCCACTGTCTGCACGGAGGTCAGAAGTGCAGAAGCGTAACATCGAACCACCAGTCCTACAGATTAACCTGCCATCCCACCACCACAACGCTTTTTTGCGTCTGGACCCATAGCGAATTACAATCCCCTGAAGTAGGGCAGTGTGCCCTCAGCCACAGATCCTTACAATATACTCGGGGCATATACAAGATAGCCAAGTGGAAGATTTAATAACTCCAGTGAATCCTATTCCCCTAAACCATCCTACAATCTATTGACGCCCTCCCGAGCATCCAAAAGACTGGAATTGGTAGGGCCCCAATTTCCTATTTGGGCGGGTTTGACCTGCAAGGACTAAATGCCAAACCATCTGACATTTACCAAAGATATAAATTTAACAAAATACATGAAAGTTATTTTCTAATTTTGAAAAAAAACGCTATATGACTCCAGACAATGGATGTGAATTCTGTTTGGTATACATACTTGCCCTGCTAGGCACTGTAACGACCAAAACCACACCAGAAATTAAAGAATTAACTATTTATAGTGATATTCTCTGACTGATGGACCATACGTTTAATAGAAATACTATTGTTATAGAGAATACGGGAAGGATCAAAAAGCTCAACCTAAAACTAATCAACTTCTAGATTGCTGTCCACTGTGGAATACATCTTTCTAGTCATAGCAATCACACAAATTATTGGAAACCGCATATTTGTAACACGGAGTAATATCTCTGCTAAAACTAAGGCTCAAGCAGCAAATACCTTACAGTTCAATGGCTTGATTTGTCCTGGATACACATTTTTAATAACACTTTGTTTATCAATGCGCTTATTCCTCCCTCATTGTGATCCACTAACTTAACTTTTGCTACAGAAGCTCAATGCGTGTATAGAAATTGATGCAAATTACGTCAACTGCGCAGTTGTCTCACTCCGTACCTCCGCCGTAAGATCTTATACCTATTAGTGTTAAGGCGCTGCACGCTACTGCTCAAGCTGAACAATCGTCAGGTAATAAGAAAACTGGTGCCATTGGATCAAGAACGCCGCTCGATAGATCATGAACATCAGACATAGCCTGGGAGAGGCCAACCGCAGTGGAGCGACGGATAAATCGGAGACTCCTAGGGAGTAGAAACGGATGTAAAGTCTAGCATCGCCCCGCGTGAGCGCAGGGCGGACATGCAGCGCGGTGCAGACCGGAAAAGGCAGGAGAAAGGGGAGGGTAGACGATAGTGAAATGCTTAGGAGCGATGGGGACAGGAATCCGCCAGGGCACCGCTCCCAGGGGAAAAGATGACCGCGAAGGCTGTGCCAAGCGAGGTGAACCGCCAGGAGCGGAGTGGGAGAACGAGGGAAGGCGCGCACGTAAAGGAGCCTGGGAATCCAGTCCCTGCACCGCTCCAGGCCCTGCAGGCAGAGATCTAGACTAACGGAGAGGGCCCACGGCAGAGCACGGTGGGAGATCCCGTCCATCGGCCAGCCCCGAAAGGCTCTTTCCACCACTCATGGAGCCAGCAGACCAGCCCCGCAGCTCCCGACGCCAAGGTGTCCCGGGCGGCCTGCGCCGGCAGAGCCAATAACGGTTCCCAAGCGGACCCTCGAGACTCCGACAGGGAAGCCTCCTCCGGGCGCCAACGCGCGCCCACCGCGCCCTTCCCGGGAGCTGAGAGGGCCCGTCCCACGACCCCAAGGGGCAGGCCTTGGGAGGACCTCGGCCGTCCTCCGCCCCAACCGCCCAACAAAGACACGAGAGGGCGGGCTCCCGGAGCGCCCCCCCAGCAGGCTTGGGGAGGCCAAGGCGCTGCTTCCGCCCCCGCAACGCCTACACCAGTCAACAGCCTGCGGAGAGGGGCGGGCTCCACCCTCCTAGCGCCCCTACCCAACCTCAAGGGGAGCAAGGTCACAAGGCAGCGCGTCCTAGCAAGTCGCTAAGGTCCCCCATCCACTCTCGGCTCTCGACCTGCGCCAGCCGCTAGCTTACTTCGACCGCTCTCCGGGATGGAACAAAAGGAGCTAAGCGTACCCCCCCGACACTTCAGGCTCGCGACGCTCAAGCAGCCTGTCCCGAGGCAGAGCCCCTTCGCGTCTAGCTTCACGTCGATACGCCGCCCCGAGTCAACCACAAGAGCGCGCTCACACGGCGTTTCCATTACTCTCAGGGAGACCGACGACGTCGCAGGCACGCATCTGCAAGCTGACCTGCCGATCAAAGACAGGCCCGCGCTCTCCCCATGATTTGGCCGGGCAAGGGCCACGACGCGCTCCATGCCAGACACCTGCGCAAGAGTAAAGCACCATGTGCAACCTCGATGGCTATCCCGCGCCCCGCTAGGGAGGACGTAGCTTAGCGGCCTCTCGGACCACGCGGCATCACAAGTGCGGCGAGTTGGAGGCAGTATCGCTGTGGGTGTGGGCGGGCTGGAGTGGAGCAATGTAGAGCAAACGAGAGTGGCGCACGCTGCGCGCGCGCCGAACGTGCAGGCTCTGGTGCTGGCGCGGGCGAGACAAGAGAAGGCTCATGGGTGATAAGGGAACAGGGGAGGCTCCTGGCTCAGGAGGCCCGAGTGTGAGGAGTCATGGCGCGGACGCGCCTCTTGTGCAGGTAAAATGTGAGGACCCAGAGGAGGACCCCGTGGCTACCGCGAGAGGGGGAGTAATGTGGATAGCGCAGGATGCGGCTGGGGGCGTGAGAGAGTGTGATTAGAGGGCGAAACATGGACGCGAGCTGCTGTTGGTAGAGTGGTGGGGTTCTGTGGTGTCACGGTTTGTCATGCTGTATAGCACGCAGCCACCGTTAGTGTTGTTGGATCGTGTTTTTCTGTCTGATACGCGTTGAGCCTTGCAAGCACTGGGAGTGAACCACGCTATCCACAGAGAAAGAAGACGCTATGGCTGGAATCCATCAAGTACGTGACCATGCACAAGGTAGATGGTAGTGGATTCTAGTTATGCCGAAACACAGTGTTTAGTGTTGAAGAGTAACGCCTGACCGGTGTCTCTACACGAATGTTGGCGGAGTTCCATTATTCAGTCGCCCTGGAGCAGTGGTTCTGTGCCTGACTATCACATGGTGTCTCTCAGACATCTTATTATCCACTTGGAGCTGGAGTCCATCAATGCAGTTCAGCCTGCCTAGGGGGCCCCACACATGTCTGACTTCTCCTTTTCTACGAGCAATGTGGTGAGGTGTGTCCTGTAGTCTGCCCAACCCCACCTCCCGCACTTTCGCCTTGAGTCTAGTGTGAGCCAGGGTTGTAGCTGGCAGCATAGACTCGGGGCTTGCACACCCTTATGCGACACCTTCCTGAGTTCCTACTACGGTTTATAGGAGTGCCTAGGGCACCAAGGTGAGGGTCTCTGATAGCCTACCACTCAGTTTGCAATTACTTCGTGTTAGTGAAAGATATAGTGACAGCTATAGTGAGCAATGAGGTCTGAACAAGCTGCTATCTTTAGGGATATTACTTCAGCATGTGTACTTTCTGGGGGGTAAAATTAGATGCCAGTTAATTAAAACTCTTACACCTGTGTACGGCATATCTTAGCCATTTAGTTATCAACAGTTATGTCTGGGGAGTGGTATGCCACCTGATCGTCAATGTGCCCCCAGTGGGGAAGCACAGACTAACTTCTTTCATCATGCGCCGATTTATCTGCACAAGTAATGAGTTTGAGTAAACTGATTACTAAGGGCTTGTAGTCGTACCCAGTGGAATACTACTAGACTTCGGTATGGACTGGATTACATTGTTAGGGTGACTAGCGGATGCTTGATTCTACCTAATCTAATGTTGATCAACCTTTATCATGTCTGGACTGGAGTTATCTTAGGATCAGCGAGCGAGATGGATATCATAGGAATGTTGCACTTGCTGCTCATTTTATCGATAATGCGTTCACTATCGTATACGTCAATTCTGGTACTTCACGATGCACAGAAATTAGAAGATAGGAGCCTGGCCCTGCGAAAGAGCAGCAGTTGGTCGGGTCCGTAAAGTATCGTGGTCACCAGCTTCGACTTACCTCACCGCAGTAAGAATGAGAAAGCGCACAAAGCCAGGAGTGTGGATAGGGAGTAGACGAATGCGAGGTCTAGTGCGACCGATGTAGTTCCTTCAGCTATACTTGCAGCAAAAGAGTGCCTTTGAGTTGCCGGTCTGACTGGTAATGGATGAGATTGCGAATCACGCTTTGATATTCAGCTATACTATGCTGTGCGGTAGCGATCGTACGACATAGCCACGTAGCGAAAGGTTGCTCTTTTCTTAGAGGATACTATCTGAACTTTAACTATGTGCGGATTAAGTTGTAAATAAGACTGACCTTAAATGTTGGACTTCATTAGCCAGTAGATCTGTATTTTCATAGTTAAATTTAATTTTAATATGCAAATTTCAATGTCGATTTGCACCCATTTGCAGCTTCAAGTGTTTTTAAGTCCGCAAAGTGTAGTTTAAAAGATGCTTTTCAACGCTTTAAGTATCCCACATTGAATCGAGACAGCTCCTGCCAATGTTTGCTGCACCCAAGTGTTCAACAGCTGATAAAACTCTTATATGTATGAATCATCAAAAGATAATCGAGACACACCGGAAGGAGATTTCATTTATTGGCTGTTAAGCCGCACACACGCTTTGACATGTGTATGGTCAGATCCATTTCACTGAAGGATAGAGAAGCATCAGGTGAGCAAGGATACTACATGGCTCCAAAGGGTCAGTAGGGTCCTAGAGTTTGAAGCAAAGACTGCTGAGCCCTGAGTGTGGACTCGGATCGAGGC
>NC_133771.1:115559231-115678319 GCF_003597395.2 Chelonoidis abingdonii
TGTTATAAATGTGTATGGGTAGGGTTTTGTGGCCTGCCTTGTGCAGGAGGTCAGACTAGATGATCATATTGGTCCCTTCTGACCTATGAGTCTATGAGTCTATGAGAAACAAGTGCTAATTGTAGTAGATTTTCTTAAAAGGCTATATTATACACTTTAAATAAATTTAAAAGAGAATTAGCTGCAGCCAATGAAGCTGAAAATGTTGAAACTTCAGCTGGAAGATCTTTAACAGCAATGGATTCAGGAACATCCAAAACTGCTCTGTGTGTTGATAGCTTGTTTTACAGTAATTTGCTAATCTCTGTATGCCTGATCTAACCTCTATTAATGTTATTGTTGACTATTGACTTCCATGGGAGTTGTATCAAGCTCTACTTAACTATAAATATTTTAATATTTGAATTTCTTGTAGTATACATGAAACTGGAAAACGAGAGCTGGAGGAATTCACAATTCTCCATGCACTTACTGGATGGATGCCAGAAGTTATTCCTCTCCAGTGAGTTCTTCTGTTAAGCAATTAAATACTATTTTTCAAAGAGCCTAGATGAACTGAGATGTGGGCCTTAAAAATCAATTTATGAAAGGTCAGGTTCTTAACTCTAAGTGGGGAGATGTGTGTTTAAAGACTTTGGAAATTAGAAGCTTGCAGTCTCTGAAGAATTTTGCTAAATTTATGTCTGCAAGCATTTCTGACACTTGTGAAGCTATTACCAAGGTTAGAGCTGATGATATTTCTTTTTAGTTACACTTTTTAACTCATATTGAACCCAGCAATGAAAACAGTCTACTTTGCTAGGTATGTCTGGTTTATTCTGATGTATGACAGGCAAAGATTATTTTAATATATAGTAGCATCACTTTGTATTTGAATTTATTGTAGAAAACACAAGAAATCCTATATGTAACTAGAAACAAATAGGTTGAGTTCAACTGACTGTTCTTTTCACATTTCCAAGCTGATGCAACTTGTTTACTTTTATTTCAAGCTAAACAGTCATACTAAACTTCATTTAATAACACTCTTGCTCCCATTCTCCCAGCCCCCTCTCCCTGATAGCTCATATTCAAGTCCATTCTGAACAGCCATTGCAACAGAGAATTAGTCTGACATCCTCCTTTTATTGAGTGGCTGATTGAGATATATGGTGTAGTAGGCTCTTTTTGTAAAAGAAATAATACTTTTGCAACTGGTAGCCTTTTAGTTAATGTATTTTAAAAGAAACAGTTAAACATTAAATGGACTAATATTCCAATAGTAAATAGTACGTAAGGGGCCAAAATTTCAGTCTGGTCTTATTTAGGGCCCCTGCTTGTGCTTGCAATTTAGGTTACCAGGTACTTAGCTGTTTAAGCCCCAGAATATGCCTGCAGATCAGAAATTTAGACATCCAAGTGACCTAAATTACAGGGGTCATATTGCATCTGCAATTTACTACTTCAGCAATGAAAGCCAGTGTCTGCAAATCTGACCCTGAATATTGTTTTTGGGGTTTTTTTGTTTGTTTTGCAAATAGGAATGAGTACTACACTGTTGCTGAGTGCAGTAACACAGAGCTGGCTACAGCTTGTTGCACAATAAACTGTTGAGGGATATGGTTTTAAGTTTTTCATGCAGTTACTGTGGGGATCAGTTCAGGTTCCCTCCACTCCCCTGACCCCTCCACATCAGTTAATCAGAGTTTACTTTATTTCTGGATGCAAGGATCCCCTATGGGGAGCCAGCACAACAGCTGCCATCATATCAAGGGACTGTTAGACAGTCTTTGTTGGAGCTGATTTTATTGAGGTGAATAGGAGCAGCTAGAAGGACGTTTGGAGGGGTGTTTTTTTTTTTTTTTTTTACAAAATCAGGATTTACTTATTAAGATGTTTACTCTATGTTTCAGTTTAAGATCCTACATTATCGTTTTAGTGTTGCAGAATGATCTACTGAAGATTTCCCCATTAGTTGTAAAGTATCAGGTCTTCCACAGCAGTGTCCCCTAACAAGCCTGAGCACAGGATGGCTCACTATTCCTTGATGTGCTGGCTCCACTAAGCGGTCTGTCTATAATGCCTGGCACAAACCCTGTTCTTGCCAACTCTTGTTGTTTTTCTGACAATTATACATGAAAACATATAAATACAGCAGTGTGCTTGTTATCTGAAATAATACAGTTACTTTTCCAAATTGTCAGATTCAGAGCAGAAATCCTTGTTCGGTAGCAAATATAAGTAATGTTGATGTATTGTATGTATTTTTTAAGGCCTGAATATTTGGATAAAGTTTGGATCTTTTTAAAAGACATAGTGCCAGAATTTAAGCTACCAAATGACACAACTCCTGAACTGAAAAATCCTCTGTCAGATATGAAGGCTAAAGAGACCAAAGGGCCTGAGTTAAAAAATGAAATTCCAGTTGCCAGTAAGCAAGCAGAGAAGGCTGAGAAAATCGGCAAAGGTAGGAAACTCCTGATACTGTAAAAACTTTTCAAATTGAAGATACGCAACGATAACATAATGCTCAGCATTCAAGCACATCCTACTTTGTTACACTGTATGCTACTCTATAGGCCCAGTCTTGCTCCCATTGAAGTCACTGGACCAAATTCTGCTGTTGGTGATGCCAGTGTAAATCCAGAGTAAGTCCAGTTTTAACTGTTGACCAAAGTGGTAGCAGGGTTTGGGGCTAATTTTTTTGAAGTATCTCCTCCCTTTGATTCATTTGTGGCAGAACACTGTTTCACTGTTTAGCATATGGACATTTCCATAAAAACGTGTTCCTTGTAGAAAGAAACAAGTATATAGGTTACAATTTGCCCTTAGGTGATTGACCCAGCGTAATTCTGACCAAGAGCTTGACAGCATTATCTATTTCATAATGGGTGTTACAAGGTGGTGATTACTTGTAAGAGCTCAGAAAACTAAAATTAACATGAACATGCCATTTCAAAAGTGGTTTTTTTTAATTTTTATAAAGTAGGAAAGGAAGATAGCAGTGTTTTTGTGTATATCTTTGTGAACATGCGAGTGTGTATAAAAATCTGTTCATATAGGTTTAAATCAAAATGCAACTATAACTTTTCTATTCATGGTATTGAAGGTAAGTTAGTATATTTAACATTTCTGGAATTCAATTTTCTTTAAAATCCCATTTGAATTTAAATAGAAAAGTAATGTTCCAGGTTTATTAATGCACTTATTCCACAGTGTCATTCTGCAATGTTTAGATCTCAGTCTTATTTCTGTTAGCTTCAGTTTTTACAGTACAACATATGTGTAGTTCTGCAACAACTCTGTATGTTATAAGAAAGCACAAGCTATAGACTGAATCCTGTGTTCACTGCCTACCCTAAACTTAAAGATACTGGGTGAGATCCTGAGTTAGCCCCTCTCTGGTCCCTGCGCACTGAGCAAAAGAGCCAGAATGATGTAAAGCCAAGGAACTTGAAAAGCCCTGGATCTAGCCGGGGGAGAATTCCCATTGTTCAAGAACTGTGGAAAATAGCCTCAGGTACCTTCTGAGGACCCTCTCTCCAGCCTTGACATAGGAAGCTTCACAGCTGTTCCTCAGACAGGACTGAGGGCATAGGGTTGCAGAGATCCTGAGCAGCACTGTCCGCTGTAGGGCAGCCCAGGGAGGCTGCTGTAACATAGCCTCTATCTAAATTACAACAGGGACCACTCCAGCCCTTGAAACAGTTGATAATCAGGAGGACACAGCACTGGCTTCAAGCCATTTTAGGGCTTGGCTACACTGGCACTTTACAACGCTGCAACTTTCTCACTCAGGAGTGTGAAAAAAACACCCTCCTGAGCGCTGCAAGATACAGTGCTGTAAAGCGCCAGTGTAAACAGTGCCGCAGTACTGGGAGCGCGGCTCCCAGCGCTGCAAGCTAATCCCCATGAGGAGGTGGAGTACGTGCAGCGCTGGGAGAGCTCTCTCCCAGCGCTGGCGCTGCGACCACACTCACACTTCAAAGCGCTGTCGCAGCAGCACTCCCACGGCAGCACTTTAAAGTTTCGAGTGTAGCCAAGCCCTTAGTCCCATCACCCCTTTGCTGTGAGTTCTGTGCTGTGCCTCTTAAAGGTGCAACAGAGAATCTCACCCTTTAAATATATTACTTATTTTTTAAATTATTTGCTTTTGAACATTCAAAGTGCACAGTTTCTGAAGTCTTGGATTTGTATCAGTAATGGAAATATGGTATTAACCTATGAGACTAACTCTTGCATGTTGATATTATTTTAGATGGGGTTGATAAGATTATCTATAATTAAGGTTTTTTGATAACTCCCATTATAACCACCATATTTTCAGTTGTTTATATTTTTGGCAAACTTTAACCATTTGGATGAAATTTTCCATTCTGGGTTTGTGGCTCATGCTGAATTGTTTTGGAAAATTTGGGCCAAAACAGTTGAATCACTCAGGTTTGGCCTAGTTGCTCCTCTGTGATGACAGAGGAACTGTTGGGCCAATTCTGCACTTATAGGCAACAGTCCAGAAATCTGTCACCCTAGGTAGCTGCCTAGCAGGACTATAGCTAGAATGGCTTCTGGTCGCCCTGCTTGACTAAGGTAGTGTGGGGAATGAAGCTGCCTGAGTCAATTGCAAAGAAGTCAAGAGCCAGACCTGTGGGAAGGGAGCAGATGAAGTTGATTGGGACAAGGAGTCTGCGGTGACTGGGGGGAGGAGGGGACTGGAGGCTAGACAAGGAGACTGGGACTGGAAGCTGGATCCAGAATCAGGTGGAGACTCAGAGGCAGTTGTCAGTGGAAACGGATCTGATGAGGACCCAGGGTGGGGATGGAAAACTGGGAGTGACTGGGCAAGGAGAGTGACCAAGAAGCTGAGGGCAATGGAGATGGGGAGAGAGCGAGATCAGATGAGGAATCTGGCAAGTAAAATTGGAACTGGGAGCCTGTAGGGATAGGGATCAAGGACATGGGGGTGGAGCGACCAGAGACCACAGATGTGGAAAGATAGAGATTGAAGATCTGGGATGTGGGGAATTAGGACTTGGTGGGGAAGGGGAGAAGGGAGGGATAAAAAGACTGGGAATGGTATTAAAAGCCTGAGAAGTGGAGGCTTGGACTGGCTAGGTAAGGAGAATGTGCCCATGAAAGCACACTCTTTACAGAATCTGGAATAGAATCAAGGTTCCTGACTCTCACTATTCCTCTGGTGCCAGCAAACCCATTTGGAAAGTGTCCCATCTTCCTCGAGTGCTAGTCCACACAGAGTATAACAACCTCCTCCTGCTATCAGTTTCTCTATTAGTTCAAGTGGCACAGGTCTGTGTGGTGGATTTAAGTGCTCCATCCTTGCAGGTGACCCATCATGGGGTGTGTGCGTGCGCGCACGCACACACACACACACCTCTCTCTCTCTGTCTATGTCAAGGAAAGAAAGTCAAGCACTCAAAAATTAAGTGCCAGAATTAAGCTTGCCTATTTCCCCTGATCAGGTCCATTAATGTAAAAACTACAGTGCCTTGTCTCCACTAGGATTTTTACAGGTTTCTGTCTTGATGTAAAAAACAAAACACAGCCTTTGTCTTTACTGTGCTTTCTCAATCTATTCTACTTATCTAACTGAGCAAGAATTTTACTCTTTTTCTTTTAAAAAGCTTACCTGAAATACTGATAAGACAATGAGGTTTCATGATTTAAAGGCATTACAAGGAAAAGAAAAGATGTAGTCTTTATTCTGTTTGGTAGATAAGCTGGAACAAAGAGAAATTGGAAAGAAGAAAAGTAGAGATGGTGAAAAAGAAAAAAACAAGTCGGCACCTCATTTTGCACGAATCGCTACAGACATTCAAACTTCCCTTCAGTCCTTTACTGAGAGTAAGTTATAAATGCTTGTAGAATTTAATCAGTTGGTTGTTTTGATTTTGGTTTTCTACGCAGATATGAAGGTATTATGTGTAGTTGTTTGTCATCAACAACCAACAGGAAGCTTGTTAGTTTGACATCTGATTTATGTTCACTGTTAGTGGAGTAAAAGAACTATAAACTTTAAAATTTATTTGAAAAAATATCTCTTCTTGTTTAATAGTTGTGGAAGTGTAACAGACTCACTTCTGGGCCAGCAAAAGGCAGTATTAAATCACATTATGGAAAGAAAAAAGCAAATGTCTTAATAGTGTGATGGTATGTTTAAATATGGAAAGGAGGGGAGAAACAGGTCCCAGTGAACTGGAACTGGAGGTTTTATTAGATCAATAAAAGGACAGGCAGAATCACCAAACAGTGGTCAAGAGGCAACATTTCTAGAAGACTTTTTCTTTGCTGCTATTATGTTAAAGGAGAAGAGACAGTTGGTGGTGTACAATGGAAAATGGGTGTGAAGACAAAATGGAGGAGGAAACTGATTCCAGTTCCATGTCTGGTGGAACCAAAGTACCCTTTGATCTCAGGCCTACTTCAGAGACCAGATGAAATGCAATCATAATACATGTGAGAGACCTTTGTTCCATGAGAGTGAAAAAAGGGCTGTTGTTACTATTTAGTGGGACAATGAAATCATTTGAAAAGCAGTGATCCGTGGTATATTTCAGCCAAATCAGTAGAGCTATCATATCCTGAATTTTCAGGTATCAAAAACCCAAGACATCTAAAGAGCTGCAAGAATGAAGAACTAGGAAAGCTAGCCCAAGGGAAAAATTAAAACATGTTGTGGAGGCATTAGCAAGGTGAAAAGAACCAGAGCTGAGTCTGAAAGTCCCAGTCAGGGATACATGTTCAGATACTTAGTAAATGGGTATGATAAAATCTGAAACTTGTAAAGAAGGAGTCTGTAAGGTGGGTAAAAAATGTAAGATTGGTTGGCTGTGAAGAAGAGGAGAGTATTAAATTTTAATGTTTTTGACAAAGTCCTGAATTCAGTAATCCTGTTTTCTATAATTTTACTTCCCATATTTTCCAATATATGTATATAGGAGACTGACACAATCTCCTTCACAAACATTGAAAAGCTGGGTCATCTATTCTCCCTTTTAATTTTATCAGCTATGGCTGTGATTGCAGAAGAATTTGGAACTTTCAGGGTACTTAATACTGTGGTAGATCTTACTTCATTCCCAATGAGGTTGAAGTAGTGTGCTGAACACCATATAATATTATCTGTGTTTCTTTTCACACATAATATCAATAGCATTAAGGAGAAAGACATTTTCCTTGTGTGAATGCTCTTAGCCATTATCGAAACATTGTTTGTTTGACCAACCATCCTGTATTAATTTCAGTATTGATTATTCTGGGTCTTCTTTTTTTCTTCACTTACCACATGTAGTATTGGCCCTCACATTTAACGTTATTTGAAAGAGTATATCCAGGGCAAAGTGCTTCGCTCACTTTTTTTAAACTGCTGAGTTTGTGCTGCATGGAAAACCATGTTAACATAAAAGAAAGTTGCAACTCTCCTAATAAATTCAAGTGTTTGTCTTTTTTAGTTTAGTGGCGTAATCATCAATTGATCTTTGCTATGTTTTGAGTGTCAGAGATGAACAGAGACTGCTCCTGAATGACATTAGTTTGAAAGCAAAGGCTCAGGAAAATACTAGTTATGAAATGGAATGAACTTATAAATGCTGAGGTTCATCAGAGAGTTGAATAACCCTTCATCTCCAAAGTTATCAAAAAAGAAGATGGAAATGCCTAGGTTGGGTATTAAGAATGAATCCAGAGCATCTGTAATGGTAACCATGCCCTTGGACAGCTGGAGGAACATATAAAGGGTCTGATCTAAATAATCTCTTCTGAATGGTACTTAAAGGAGGGAAAATGTCTGGGAGTTAACATAAAGGACATGTAAAGAGTGATGCAGGATAGACAGGGGTGGCGGATCCTTGTTCGTGTCCTAACTGACATTTGAAAGTGCAGGAAGGATTCAGATTCAGAACCATGAGGCTGGTGGTGATTGCAGAAGGTTTCTGAATTACTGCTGAAAGTCTTGGAATGGGATCTAGATGATCATTGTGCAGCTATGGCATTATCTCACCTTCAGCAGCATGAAATTGCTCTTTCATTTCAGCAGTTTCCCTCAACAGCGCATTTGATCTTGAGGAGTCCAAAGGTACTGATCTCCTTTACTTTTTGAGATGAGCATGAATCCTTCCTACATTGCTGTAAAACAACTCTTGATAAAGTGTACATTCTACTTCTTAGAATTACAAAAGAATATCTTCTTCATTACATGAGTCCATTCAATCATTTGTTCTTAACTACTTATTTTAAGTTTAGCCTTCATGTACGGATGTTTGGTAAATGCAAATCACTTGTTTGTTATTGATCAGCAATTTTCATAATTACTGCTTAGAATGAGAGAGGACTCCTTGGTAAAACCAATGCTGGGAAGACAAAATATTGAAAAATAAGATTAATGGTCAGCTCTATATATGATGGTTATCAGAGGCCCTTCCCACCTTTTAGAAATATCTAGATTCTAGCAAACCAAGGCCCCAACAGTTCACAGATCTCCTCTTTCTCCTCACTTTCCAGTGACAATGATTTCACCCACTAGTTATGTCCTTTGCTCCAGTCACTATTGATCAAGCACAACTCCACTAGGCTTCTAGACAATTTCTTATCTTTGTTGTTGTTTCTGAATAGCCCTAACAGTCCCAGACAGGAAGGATGTTCCAGTAGTTAGGGTACTAGCATCGGACTTGAGAGAATTTGCTCTGCCACAGACTTCCTGACTGATCTTGGGCAAGTCAGTCTCTCTGTGCCTCCGTTTCTTATCTGTAAAATAGGGATAGTAGTATTTCTCTGTTACAGGTGTATTGAAAGAAATAATACAGTAAAAGATTGAGGTACACAGATACTTTGATAATGGGGGAAATGTAAGTACCTTAGGTAGTTAATAGGTATAAAAAGAGCCTTGATATTCTTACAGTTTGCCTTTTATCTGTGCAGAATAGTTAGTTTTCACTCACAGATTGAAATTAGAGTCTAATATTTTTAGTATTAAAAATCTTACAGGTATATGTTGTGTTCAGGTGAGTATTTCAGAATGATCTAGAAGAAAATCCTGATAAATCCTGAAAATAAAAACCCTTTGGCCCTTCTCTTTAATATACAAATTTTTCCGGAGTTAATTCTAAATGCTTTTTTGCTCCCTTGGGGAGAAAGATAAGCTTGCTCAAAATGTAGTGTTCTCTGAATGAATTTACAAAACAGCAAGATCTAAAACCGTGCAACTGCTGAGATCTCAAATCTTTAGCAGTTGACTGAACAGTTTGTAAATCTTCAGTGACAGATCTAAATGATAGGCATTGCTGAGGCTAAACATTTTACTAATGCTGTAGGTTGTAACACTTTTCACCTAATAATTCACATTTAGCAATGTTACCCATTTTAACCAAATTTACAGACATTGATTTCATGCTACTTTACAGAAGAATAAATTTCCCCCTTAATTTTTGTACAGTGAAAAAAAATCACATATTGTTTCATTTTTAAAAGCAGTCAGTATATTTTATTAATGTTAAAGTGGATATGATATAGCAATCTGTTAATGATTTACATGCTCTAATAATTTGTTCAGTGCCCTGTATACATGTTGTTTCACAGTCCATCTGGACTTGGTTTTGCAGCTTTAGGCTCCATCTGGTATTTGAAGTTCTGGTTATTTGAGTAAAATGTTTTCTCACATGAGCTGAAATTGGTCTGGCTTGTGGCATTTACGGTTCTGTAATGTACATTGGAGCTGCTAGTGTTGCTTTTGTAGTAGGTCCAATACGTCTGCAGGGGACTGAGATCGAGCCCAAATGACATTATTGCTTTTAAACAAATGAAACCCATAGTTAACACAACAGCTGTGGCTCACATGGGAGTCACAAGCATGTGGAGAGAGATATTAAGGACCAGCTGGAGCATTCACCAACCTCTCAAATTTTACAGAGATGTTGAATTTAAAAGGATTTCAGAAAGGACATTCAAGAATCAAAGATTTTCTACAGTATTGAAGAAAAGCATTGAAAGCTTTGCATACATTCCAGAAAGACAGATTTTAAAAGCACATAGAAAGCTACACTTCTGTCAGTGTAGATAGTTGGAGACTCACTAGAATTAGACAGGTAATGGATCCGTTTCTATCTTGCAAATCGAAATGACATACCAGGGTACAATCGAGACCAGTGAATAGCTGTCACCCATGCCCTGTAACTTGGGGTGCCCTTTACAATGCCTTGCTGCTATAGCCTCCAACTTGGACTGCTCACAAACAGCCTCCAACATGTTCCCAACTGTGTGTGTGTGTGTGTGTGTGTGTGTGTGCTACAGCCAGCCAGCCAGTCACACCATGGCTCTTACCAGCCATAAAGATTACCATAGGATGACCTCAACACACTACCAGTCACAGATTTCCCCCCAGAAACATTTGTCCTGTACTGCTCATCCCTCACCTAGACAGTACAAATATACTGAGTCCATTTTCCTTTAAGGGAATAATATGCACACAACTTGTTATCACAGACGGGGTTACCTAGACACTTCAATTTGAACTCACTGGATTAGATAAAACAATAACGAAAATATATTAGCTACAAAGAGATTTTAGGTGAGTACAAATAATGAAGCATAAAAATCAGAAGTGGTTACAAGAAAAATAACTTATTGGTGCCTAACTTAAGTTGCTTTGAATCTAATATAGTTTTTCTCACCACATTCTTTCAGCAGTCATACTGACAAAACTGTCCAAAGGCTGCTTTGTCTCTTGACGTGCAGTGAATGCAAGGGGCAGGGAGAGAGAGGGTGGGGGGTGTTTGGCCCTTGCTTTTTATAGTTCTGTCCCCCCTTTGAGAAGCATTTCTAGCTGGGAGCAAGGCGATAAACAGTCTTTGTGGAAGAAAACTCCATTCTGTTCCTTTGCTAAGATGTAGATTTATACCCCTACCCCCTTTTCTGACAAAGAATGACCACTTAGCAGGAAATGATCCTTCAGCCTGGTTTTACACCTGGCCGAGTTGTCAGCTTGCCTTCTTGTCTCTGAAGAACTGGTTTGGCCACTCCCCAAACTATTTGGAAAACATACTTTTAGTCATGATTTCAGCTTATGTTTATAGCTTCACATATAACACTGCTACATGCATTTTACCATGATATTATTGATCAGCAAATTGTACAAAAATAATTACAATAGTGTGTGGGGTGTGAACACGGGTATATTCTGTCACATCACTACATGAACAAAAAATGCCCGTGAAAGACAGGAATCAGGCCATGGTCAATTGGTTCATACACACAGCACCCACTCCCACAGACTAGGAAAGTGAAACAGGAAAAAATAGCTCCTGTTGGTTTTGGACCATTTATATAATCCAGATTACATATCTAAGGCCTTGCCTCATAGTTAAGTTGACGTAAGGCACTAAAGATACTAAAATGTCGCTCCTGCCGATGTAACTTGCCCACTACACCAGCTTAATAACTCCACCTTCATGAGAGGAATAGAGTCAATGTTGATGTAGTTAGGATGACACAGTGTCAGTGTGAACACTGCATTGCTTACATCGACTGTTGCTACCTTTCGGAAGCCATCCCACAAAGCCCTGCACTGACAGTTAAATGAGTTCAAGTTCTCCTGATGAGGCCACACATTATGCTTGTGTCAGCAGTGTGGACATTCAAAAGCGATTTTAATTGCTACAGTGGCTGTACATCAACATAACTTATGTCAGCATAATTTTGTTGTGGAGACATACCCTCTCTTATCTATCTAGGCATTTATATTGTGTGCTGTGGCATCTCACTACCAATATTTTGTAACATTTAGGGGGGGGAAGAAAGGAATATCTCCTGTGGACCAGTTGCTAAAGTTACTTTCTGACAAGCAGCCTGTCTACCTATTTTGTGTAATGCAAGCAAAATGTTTAAAAGATATTAACGCACTAAATTGCATTGGACCAAAACAATGGGGCTTTTCTAGAAATGGTTCCTTTTCAGTGGAGAGTCTATCAAACACTTCTTCTCAATTAAATATTCCAATCCTAATTTAATTAGAGAACATGATGTTCCACAGGAAATTAGAACCATTTGTTGTTATCTGCTTCATAACTTGTTTTGTTTTTATCCTGTTCTAAGCAGTATTGATGCAGTGTTCTCTCTTCTAGGCTCTCCAGTGCCGACACTGCCACAAATGGTGGTGTATGCTAGCTATGTACCTCTCCATTTGTCTGAAGAAAAGATCTTTGTTTTGGGGCAAATGGTAAGGCTTTGTTCTCTCAGGAAAAACAAATAATTCTTTCACAATTAAGATATTTATTTTGTCACAAGTTCATTCTAAAAAAAAACTTCCCCGGGAAATGACTGTTCAGTTCAATTTATATTTCAATGCTGAATACTTTTCTTTTAATCTTTACATCTCCATTTCTCTGCCACAGCCCTAGCAATCCCTCAGTTTTACTGCATTTTTCACTTCCCACTCTTGACACCCTGTGTTAGTATACTTCTGGCTAATGAGGGCTAGACTAAATCTTGTTAGATTAAAAAAAGGCAAGATGGGATATTAATGAAAAAAGTAAGCCTAATTACTGTAAGGCCTCCTTGAAAAATTGAGTTCTGTTTTTTTAGTACAATTAACTCATAATTTCTAATAAACTAGTATAAAACAGAAAATAGCCAATGTGTGCTCATTTAAGATGTGATTGTTGTTGTGACTGGTGAAAATAAGTGCATGGCAAATGTTACAATTCTTGTTTCTGCAGAAAAAGAAAAAAAAAAGGAAGTGTAACCTGTTAATATATTTACAATTAATTCACTCATCCAGCCCAAAAGCTATTTGTAATTATGGAGAGGGAAGGATTTCTTGAAACATTAGCTTTAGATGTAAGGAATAAAAACAAATTTTCTCTTCAACTTGATTCCTATTACTAATAATTAGAGCACTTAACGATTATTAGTCTTCACATAATAAAGAAATGTCTGGCAGTACTTTTATGAGACTGTTTTGAATTAACTGTGTTTAATATCAGTTGGACCCAGAATTGTGTTCTTTGTTTAAATTGTATCGTGTTACTAGAAGGACCACTGCAATTTAATCCTGTATAATTTATGTGTTTAGCACAGTTTCTCTATGCTACTGGTAATTTATAGTAATCAGAAAGCAGTCTGGAAGTTGTGGTTTAGTGGTTGCTTTCTATCCTGTCATATGGAGAGTCAAGTCTAATTCCCCGGTTTTGGCCTCAATCCCTAATGAGGCAGAGATTACCACAAAAGAGGTGCGATAGACCAGGTGGAGTAAGGCGGTCTGAGGTGTCATTTAGACATTTGTCCGATATGGTCATTTAGTAGACTCAAGGATGAATGGTAGTCTAGGGGGCATAAATATAGAAATATACTATTTCTTCTGGACATCTTTTAGGCAAGCCTTGTTCAGACCATTTTTGGGGACCCAGAAATCCACCATTGGAAAGTATTTTGGAAGATTAGTTTAATTACGTAGTTGAGATCCTGGCTCCATTAGAGTCAATAAGAGTTTTGTCATTCAGTTCAGTGGGACCGTGATTTTTGCATTTTTTTCTTTTGGCCTGCTTTACTGATTTACATCTCCTAATGCTTGTATAGCTGGGTTTTGGCTGGCTACAGAAAGAATGCAGAGTTACTCAAATAAAAGGGGAAAAATCAATAGTTTGATATTACTCTAGTATGTATCTTGGCCAACAGTTATCTGCCAAGATCTACAGTAAAGTAGCTAAACTGGTTGGCTGCAGTGCAGAATCGCTTCTAAACACCAGGTGGCTTTGCTTCTTACATATTAAGTACTATCTGTTTAAATGTGTGCTTCCTCAGGCACCACTCCTGCATGTTATATGTTCAGGAGAAAACATCGCATCAAACTGATGAGATTGCTTATGGATCTTTTCTGCATTCTGGCTTGATTTCTCTTTATTTTCAGTCACACTGTCAATCACAATCACAGTAATTGTTGCAGAACTAGTGGAGTTCTAGGGATGTTAGACAATGAGCAGGAGCAATGGGGTGTGCTTTTTGTTGGAATGCAGTATAAAGATGAGTAATTGGTGTAGTTTGTTTAATGAACAACGGAAGATACACAACTAAAAAAAGAAAAAGAAAAGATGTCCAAATATTAACACTAAACATTAAGTAGTGAAGGAATATACTTAAATTAGAAGATAACTGTTTAAATGGGAAGAGCACCACTCAATGTCCATATCTAAAATTGCTCTTAGGTCATAGTTATGGGGCCCAGCTGTAGTGTCTTTACATACAACCACGTGTACTAAAATAGACAGATTAAAGGACTAATTCTGATAAAAAAAAAATATTGCTGCAGAATGATTTTACGTTACGGATGTTTTCACGAGCCACTTAAATAAGCCAGTTGCTTAGTAAAACTCTGCCATCTTGTAGATGTCAGCATGAAGCTGTGGCCAACACTTCAGAAAAATAATGTAACCCTTCTGCCAGGCCGAGTTGATAGCAGCAAGGGCTGGGTTCAGTACATAGGGGTCCCCTCCCAACAACGTAATGCAAAACCAGCTCGAGCCCCCACCCAGTGACCTGGGAAAATATTACACACACCCCTGGGCACCTCGAAGAGGCAATACTTCCCCTCTCACAAGCACAGAGTCTTGGTGTAGCAGAAAATGTTTAATAACATGAGGTAACGACATCAGCATTAAATTGGGAAAACACCACAACTAGAGTTCATAGACCAAACCATGAGTAAAGACCCACCCCGGCAAATTGGGCCGTGTCCTTTCCCTTTGATTCTTGAGTCCAGCAACCCAAAAATCACCCAAAGACCCCAAAGTCCAACACCCCAAAAGTCTCTTGAGTCCAGCAACCCAAGAATCACTTACAGTCCCAAAAGCCTCTGTCCTGGGTCAGCGCGGCCCCAGAGTTCAAAAGTTTATATGCAAGGTTTTACCCCCCCAGTCTGGGTGGAAAGGGAGGGGGTATTAAGGGGCACCTAACGTGGTCTGAGGCCAACTGCCTCGCCTCTCTGTGGGGTTCTGCTTCCGCCTTCACCACAAACTGCTCCGCTCTACCAGCCGCTCCTCTCCTCCAGCCGTCCCCGCAAACTGCTCAGCTCCACTCCGCTCGCTGTTCTGTGGGCCGCTCCAACCATCCCACAAACTGCTCTGCTCTGCCAGCCACTCCGCTCCACCAGCCTTCCTGTGAGCCGCTCCAGCTGTCCCTGCAAACTGCTACGCTCCACTCTGCTAACCACTTAGCAATATAGCTTCAGGCTCCCCCACTAGTTAACACAGCACTCAGTGATCTCAGCTCTGAGAAACTTTAGCTCTTTAATGATTTCAGCTCTTAGCAATTTCAGCTTGTAGTAGGGGAGCCCCAGTGCTGGTGCACCATTAGCCCGAAGTGAATTCAGCTCAGCAGCCCATAACTAGATTCCTAATGGAATCAAAATTAGCTCTGACATTCAACAGTGGAGAGAGGAGGAGTTGAAATGGGTGTTTCGGGTTCACAAAAGGGGCCCACACCACCAGGTACAAATACCTGCCCCCAGCCTCTCTCAATTCACTGGGTTTTGGAACCCATGTCCCTTGTCTAGCAAGTGCTACTTAGTTGATGGTAAAAGCAGCAAAGAGTCCTGTGGCACCTTATAGACTAACAGATGTATTGGAGCATGAGCTTTCCTGGGTGAATACTCACTTCGTCACATGCATCCAACAAAGTAGGTATTCACCCACGAAAGCTCATGTTCCAATATGTCTGTTAGTCTATAAGGTGCCACAGGACTCTTTGCTGCTTTTACAGATCCAGACTTACATGGCTACCCCTCTGATACTTAGTTGATAGTGAGACCCTCTGTCATAAAACAGTTCGTGGTCCTTCATTCACATAATCAGGGTAACAACACTTTATTCCTCCTGCCCCAATAACAAAGAAACTGGGGATCCCCCAGCTGCCAAAGTGACGATTTTGGGCTGCTGTGGGCTCATGTTAGTCCAGGTGGGTGTGCCTTTGCAAACCAGATCAGCCCCTGAAGTTCTTTTCCACACTCGCCACAATTCACTGCCAGATGTCAGGGTAGAGCTCATCCTGACTCTGCTTACAATATTTTTAAAAACATTCTTAAAACAAAATGTCAGCCTTCCTCCTTTTTTCATTACACTGCTGTGACACAGTATCACTCTGTGTTTATCTCCAGAGCTGAAAAACACATTGTTGTGGCTGAAACAACTTTTGTACGATAAATCCATTACAAGTAAAATGTATTTAAACCAAAAACATGCCATTAAATTTTGATTCCTGATCAGTCATCATTGCTAGACATGTTTCGAACAAGGAGCTGACTGAATATTTCATGTTAAATCTAATATTTTTCAAGATTCTGTAGGCTTACTGTTTAGCTCTATTAGCATGGGAAAGGAAAACTGCCGTCTCTGAGTTTATCCTTCTGGATTTTGCAGGCTGATTCCTCTGAGAAGTTGAGGCAGTATGGACTTTCCCACGTATATAGCCATCCTGTGCTAGTGACTAGGACTAGGTCATGTCCTCTGATAGCTCCACCAAAGCCACCGCCAATTCCTCGATGGAAACTTATCCGCCCGAAAAAAGAAACTGTTGTGACAGATGAAGCTCAAGGTTTGTCTACTCAGACCTTACAAAATATATTTAATTTACTATGAAACACAGTTAAAGTTCTTAGTGTTTCAGTTGTGAACCAAGGTAGTGGAAACTCCTGGCACATAATTTCAGTGGAGTTACATCGCAGCTGAATTTTGCTCCTTATTTTTGCACTCTTGTTTAAGGCTTTTCTGCCCATTCTTTCATAAATGAGTGTTTGTAGAGGCAGGATATATCATAACTGGAAAAAATCCCCAAACCTGAATTAGATTTGGAGAGAATCAGTGATGCACTTAACCGCTTTTTAACTGAGAACACAGAAATTGGAAAGCTTTGAGAAATTATTTATTTATTATTATTATTATTAGAGCTATAGGGACACGATGTTGATAGCACAGTGCTTAAACACGTGCTTTATTTTAAGCGTATGGATAGTCCCACTGACTTTATTGATCCTATTCACATACATAAACCGTATATCTACACTGCAACTGGGCACAAGGCTCCCAATACCAGACAGCCAGACTTGCGCTAGCAAAGCTTGAACTACTGTGCTAAAAATTGCAGTTTGAATGTTGATGACTCTGTCATCAGCTTGGGCTCTCAGGTCCACCTACACCGTGTGTCTGAGCTCGGGTGGCTAGCCTGAAGCTCTGCTGGAACTGCAACATCCATACTGCTATTTTTAGCTTGTTATATTTGAGCCCCGCGTACACGAGTGTGTCTATCCTGGCTGGGAAGCTCAGAGCTGCAGTGTAGGTCTATCCTTGTTGGCTCAGGCTCAGAGTAATCAGCACATGGCAGGATATAAGCTCTGTGTGCACACAGAGCTTTATTTAAAGGCACTGTTGACTGTCCTCTTCCATTCTTGCACTAACTGCAGTAATGGCGGAACAGGAAGCAGGCCTACATTTCTAAGACATGCCGTCTTTTGGGCTTAAATTTCCTCAACAGCAACTTCATAATTGTCTAAGAGGGTTCTCATAGACTTGCTCTTAAAGTCTTTGTAGAGAGTCTTGCAGATCAGAAAATCGCCTAACAGTATTTCACTAAGAATTCAGGAAGTTTCCTTAAATAACTAGTTGGAAATTTAATGGGCCATTTTTATTCAGTTATTCCAATTGTGTGCATGTGCTCTTAAAAATGTGGTCCTTAATAGTTATTTCTCAAATACTCTTCATTAGGAATATTAGTAATTTTCACTTTGAACAATAATGCAGTGGTAAGTCTAATTTACAGACATTTCATGCATGTAGATGGTATGAATTAAGACAGGTTTTTTTCAGCATCTTATGTGTTACATTTTTTTATTTGAAATGAACCAAATCCTTAATTCCTTGCTTGGGAAAACTTGTATTGACTTCAGCTGCAGTTTTCTTGAGGATGGGGTAATAACTGAACTAGGTGGTCAAGATTTGACCCAATATGGCTTGGTTGCTTGCAGGAAGCTATTGGGTTATTCAGCTGCAACTATGTTAAGGGACTAAAAGGTTCTCATAGATAGTAAATGACACTGCAAAACCAAGTTGTAGAAATGTCCACTCCATATTTCAAAAGTCCTGCTGCATTAAAATCTTTTGAAAGCTGTACTTTCAAAAATCACTGTTTTACAAAAGTACAGTTAACTGGAACTTTAATGGTTCAGTATATACAGCTATCCTTGTAATGTCAGATTTCACCTTGAATTGTACCAAAAGTAGCCAGTCTTAACCCTTTTTTGAGAATTTTTATTTTGAACAATATCACTGGCTTTAGTGCTTTAAAACTCATAATAATCTTTTTTTTTTATTTTTTCAGAACCTATAATAAAGAAACCTGAACAGTATATCGAGATTGCTAGCCCATTTCTGAATTACAGAGTCTCTCCTATTGCAATGCCCACAAATACGTAAGTACATTAAACTTCCTGTACAATAAGGGAATGCACTTATTTGTTTCAATATAGTGTTAACATTTCTGTTCAACATTCATCATGTAACCAATATAAAAACAAAGTATTGTGTTTATCTATAATACGCAAACAAGTTGTTTACTTTCATTGCTCACTCAAGGGTCTTCTTTGAGATGTAATTGCATAAGAAATGATCCCTTTTTAAATTAAGAATGTCTAGGAGCAATTGAAATCCAGAATTTCCAGTGCACATGTTTCCCATTTACCTTTCCTACATTATTTTGACCTGTATGCCAGACAGTTCTTCTCTCTTCTCTCAACCCCTGCTATACACCCCATGGATCATTTGGTCCAAAACGGGGGATTTTCTTTCTTCAAATATTTATGGGCTTCATCAAAGGCCACTGAAATCAATAGAGTCTTTCTACTGAATTCATCAGGGCTTGGATCAGGCCTCTTAAGTATTTTCTTATAATAGGTTTTTATTGTTTTTCTTTTCTCCTTTTGTTATTGCATTGAAAGATGAGATTTGCAGTAAAGATGCTCAATGTTCCTCTTATGTCTGAGAGGTTATTAAATGTTAAGATAATCCTCCCGACAATTATGAGTGATATGTGATTTTTAGCTGAATATGAAAATTGGCCTCAGGAACTAATTTACTTTAAATTACCTGTAAATGATAGAAGAAATGGATACTGCTCAATTTGCTTCTTTCTTAAATTTCTCCTCTTCCTCCACTTTGCATTCTTCCTGAAGCTTCTGGCTGAGGGGTAATTATGAATGTGTTCTTCTTGAAGTACAGTGTAAGGTGCAGTTGCTGATAGTTATGTTAGTCACATGTAAAAGAAAAGGTGGGAAAAGTTTTCATTTTCAGCTTTATATTGGATTTGCCAGAAAGGCAATACATCAAGGATCTCAATCACAAGGATGATTATACTCTTAAAAAGAACCATAACTCAATGATTTGTTGATTAAAAGACTACTTGCCTCAGAGATTTCACTCTGCCCTCAAGACATTTTGCCAGTTGTTTGATTCATTGGGCCAAAGAATGGAACCTCTAAGAGGTCCCTTTCACATTCATGGCGCTCATGTAATGGAGCTCATGTCATCAGTTCTACACTCCAGATCTGTGACAGCAATTTTTCTCCTGAAGAAAGGTTTCAGACTTCTCAGAATGATTTTTCTACTTCAGAATATCTTCAGATAGTTTTCATATTTTCTCTGTTCTATTGAGCCTCATGGCCTCTTGCACATATGTCATTCCTCTAGCCAGACTTCAGAGGAAACCATTGCAAGGCTGGCTTAGAACTATTCATTGGCTTCCTTTAGATAATATGGAGCAACAGGCCATTTGTGTCTCCTGAAGTTATGTTTTCACAGGTGCAGTAGATAATACCATAACATGCTTGCAAAGGTGCCTCTTTCAACCATCTGCAATGCTGGTAACAAATACTTCAACATTGTTAGGAAGCTGAGCTGTTTCAACTCACAGTCAAAGACTTTTGTACACATGAGTATAAAAAAACTTCACATAAATCTCCAGGAACAGAGAGTACCCTGTCTGGCTAACAATGCTTCTCTCCTAACAGGCCCCTTCCTTTGCACTTGCATGAAGAATTCTACCACCATATATTTTATTACATTGAAAAGCACCACATTAAAAGCACATTAATGTTGCAAAGTCAAGCAGTCAAAAGTTAGGAAATACCAGTATTAAAGCTCTCTGTGCAACTTTAATTCAGCCCTCTTATGTATATGCATTTTGATGCAGTCTTAAATTACATGGTCACATATTATTTTTTCCATAGGACCCCTGCCTCGTTTAGGATGGACACTTGCTTTGAGGATAAATCAGGGTTGTGCTGTGAAGGAAACTGTTGTCTGTAGGACATTCTGCTTCATTAGTTGCAGAAGTTGGAAGGTGTGTTATGAGTGAGACCTCGTCCACACTTGCAGTGACGTATAGGATACATGTAGCTACACATTGCTGTGAAAGGCAGGCTAAATCCACATGTATCTACACATGGCAATGAAAGGCTCTGGCAGTGGGATGCTATACTGCTAAAATTGGCCGTGTAGGTTTGGAAGACACTGTTTGGGTGGGCAGAGAGCTGTGTAGCATATATACGGTAGGATTCAGACATGTAGAGCACCTTACTTGCCTAAACAGTACCTCACTGTCTACACTGCTATTCATACCGATGCTAACTGGACATGTTGTAAGTGTAGACCTACACTGAGGCAAGGATTGCAGAAAGAAAAAGGATGGTCTCCTGGTTAAGCCAGCTAAACAGAGTTTTGAATTCTGTCCCTATCTCTGTCACAGATTTCCTGTGTGATGCTGAGCAAGCCATGTAAACCAAAATTTCCACGGGTGACCACTATATGTTTCTCATTTTCAGGGTGTTCAACTTGAGGCATTTGTGATCTAATTTGTGGTCTAATTTGCAGAAGCATTCACAACTGCAACTGCATAACTGTGAGGTGTCCAGTCAGATGATTCTTTTCTCTCATGGGTGTCAGTGGGGATGTGGAGGTTGTGGATGGTGTTGTCTTTGTGATGAAATAATTCTTTGAGTTGGAATCAGGGAAATAATTATTTTAGTTCTCCACATTTTATTATGGTGTCAGGTTCTGTGGTGGGGCAGAAGTGATTGAAAGGCTGGTATTGCACTGGTATTGCACCTACCATAAGATACACCCCTTCATGCTGGAGACAAGGAAGTAACAAAGTCACAAACAGTCCAGTGTGCCCTGGAATCAACTAAGTCAACTCCATGACTCACAGAACATTACATCTAGGAGAGATCAGGACACCAGGACCCACCACATGGACACTATACGACGCCCCAGTATCATCAGATAAGAATAAAATTACCCCTAACTGGAGCTGAATTATCTGTACTCCCTAAGGGACTGAACTTCTGCCTCATCACAAAATCTGATAGCATACTAATTTTGAGAACTATAAGAATCATCTGACTGGACTCCTCCAATGGATGAAACTATACAGACGAGATCATCATGTTTATTGCTTCAGGAAAGAAGTCAGTTGTTCAATCCTTAACAAACATTACATCCCCCACAATCTCTCCACTGCCAAGAGGACAGTTATACAATCCAACCACCAGATAGTGATCACAGCAGCAGACATAGGAGGCACCATTGTAGTCCTCAACTGTGATGACTATGTCAAGGAGGCAACCAACAATTCTTTGACACCACCTACTATAAAAAATTCAAAGAACACCGCACACCACAGTTTACACAGTAATTTAGGATATTGTCAAATCCTTTCCCAAACAACTCCAAGAGGAACTCTACAAGTTCGCCCTGATGAACCCACCCCAGTGCGAACTTGTAGAGTTCCTCTTGGAGTTGTTTGGGAAAGGATTTGACAATATCCTAAATTCCTGTGTGAACACTGGTGTAGGGTGTTCTGTCTACTACCAACATACACAGACTAGGGAACCCTGGTAGACCCATCATATCTGACTATGACATGCTTACTGAAGGCATGTCAGGACTCGTAGAAACCATCCTCAAACCACATGAAGGGCCAGTTTTCTCTAGGTCACAACTAATTTTCTCCAAAAACACCACAACATTAACAACCTCCCTCAGAACACCAACCTTGCCACCATGGATGTGACTTCCCTATACCCCTTCTGTTCCATGCTGGAACCTATATGGGGTAGCATCAAACAATTACAACCCATGCTTGATGGGAACCATATTCTGAACCCTGTATTTTGGCCTTCAAACAACCCCTGAACCTTGCCAAGTTTGTCGTTAGAAGCAAACTCCCCATAACCAAGACACATCAACTCAAAGAAGCGCTAGATGCTGCTGGAACAACAGATGCAAAACCTGCAAACATATTTTCACTGCTACAATGATCAACACCCCTGTAACAAACCTTTCAAGATCCATGGGTCCTACATATGAATATTGTAACATGATATACCTCAATCAGTGCATCAAATGCCCTAAGAACAACTATGTGGGTGAAACCAGACAATCACTACACTGCCAAATGAACTCTCACAGAAGAATGATAAAAGATAAAAACACTGTGTCACCCAGGGACAAACGCTTTAACAGTCCCTCCATATCTAGCTCCTCAGTCTTCATCCTCAAAGGAAACCTGCCTTACACCTTCAAAAGACGAGCCTGGGAGCTTAAATTCATAACTTTGCTAGACACTAAAAGTCATGGACTCAGCAGAGACACCGGTTTTATGTCTCATTACAACAGTCTATACCAGGGGTCTCAAACTCAAATGACTACGAGGGCCACATGAGGACTAGTGCATTGATCAGAGGGCCGCATCACTGACACGCACCCCTTGCTGCCTCTGGCCCCGCCCCCCACTCCACCTCTTCCATTAGGCCCTGCCTCTTTCCACCCCTTCCCTGCCCCATTCAACCCCTTCCCCGAAGTCCCCGCCCCAACGCTGCCGCTGGGGGTGCAGAAAGGATGCAGGGTGCAGTGGGGGCTCAGGGCAGGGAGTTGAGGTGCAGAAGGTGTGCAGGGTGTGGCAAGGGGCTCAGGGCAGGGAGTTGATGTGTGGGGTGCAAGGGGGTGAGGGGTGTGGCACGGGGTTGGGGTGCAGGGTGCAGCAGGTGGCTCAGGGCAGGGAGTGCAGGAGGGATGCGGCAGGGGGCTCAGGGCAGGGAGTTGGGGTGCAGGAGGGGTTCAGGGTGCGAGCTCCAGCCTGGCACCGCTTACCTAGAGTGGCTCCGGGGTGGCAGCGGCGTGCACCGGGGCCAGGGCAGGCTCCCTGCCTGCCTGCCCTAGCCCCCAGCGTCCAACCCCCAGACCCAGCCCCATGCCCCTCCATTCCAGGAAGCAGCTGGAACCACGTCCCTGCAGCCCCTGGGGGAGAGGGAGGGGCTCAGGGTTCCGTGCATCTGCTGCTCTTGCCACTTCTCCAGGTACCTCCCACGAAGCTCCCATTGGCTGCGGTTCCCTGTTCCCGGCCAATGGCAGCTGCGGGGGGCGGTGCCTGGAAGGAGACAGTGCAGGAGCCCTATGCCTCTTTTCCCCTCTCCCCTCCCCCCGCAGACCGAAGGGGCGTGCTGCCAGCCGCTTCAGAGAGCAGCACAGGGCTCGCAGCGCCACAGGGGGCAATCCCGCGGGTAGGCAGAGGGGTGGGGGTGGGGTGGGGGTGCAGGGAGCTTGGTGGGCCACAGGCAAGAGCCTCGCAGGCCACAAGCAGCCCATGGGCTGCATGTTTGAGACCCCTGGTCTGTACCCACTAACCCTCCTTTGCTGTATGACTGCAGAGGTGTCAATTGCTCACTTCATCTTGAATGGTCTCTTTATGCTTAACAGTCTGTACCACCTGGTATTTAGCTGTGACGCTAAACATTACCTTACCCAGACCTGAAGAAGAACTCTGTGTCTCTTCGACCAGCATAAACTGACCCAATAAAAGATATATGGGCCTGGTCCACACTGGGAGGCGGGGGAGGGAAATTGATCTAAATTATGCAACTTGAAACTTCAGCTACATGAATAACGTAGCTGAAGTCAACATACTTAGATCTACATACCGCAGTGTCTTCACTGCGGTAAATTGACTGCTGACGCTCCCCCATCGACTCTGCCTACGCTTCTTGCTCCGGTGGAGTACCAGAGTCGATGGGAAAGCGCTCAGCGGTTGATTTATTGTGTCTTCACGAGACGCGATAAATTGAACCCCTGCTGGATCGGTCGCTCTGGAGGTAAGTGTAGACATGCTCTGCCTTACCTACTTTGTCTCCCTCATATCCTGGGACCAATACAACAACACTACAAACAACCGTTTAAAAAAGCAGTTATTGTCTTATAATATAATTCTTTAATGTTATTGAGATGATGAAATTTCTTACCTTTTATTTGTAAAAAAGAATTATATAGATGATACATAATGAAAATTGCTTGACTTATTTTTTATTCTGTACCTTAAGCAATTTGCCTTAAAATGGAGAAATATCTATGAATGAAATGTGTTGAAATAGTAAATGGAGTAATAATTATAAATAAAATGCTGTAATATTTGTAGATTAGCTCCTGCTCCCACTGAAGTCAAAGGCGAAACTTCAATTTACTTCAATGGGAGTAGGATTCGGTTCTACATAGATTTTTCACATTTTGTCTGTCTTGTATCCATGGAGACGAATTTTGAAGAAAAAACCGAAACTGCTTCCTATAGCCAAAAAGCCCGCTTCCCCCAGCCTCCTCTGGTATCAGTCTTCTGGATGTGTTCTCCTCAGTGGCCACAGAAGGTCAACCATTAGTAATGATGTTTTGTAACTTTGCTGTACAGGTATATGGCTTCCTCTAAAAATTAGATGGAAAACTTATATTGTGTGTGTATGCACGTGGTGGTAAGCCCGTAATGACACTGCTTAGGTATACTGCTATCCTACTGGGGTGAAAAAAATAAGCAAAGGACATAAAAGTGTAGATTGTTTTGTAAATCAAATCCTTATTTTTCAGATAAGATAGTTATGAAGACACGTTAAAAACAAGTATGTCTATTAATGTATTTGAGTTTTTCTTTATTATATAGCCATTTTCCATCATCTACTATCAAAAGAGGATATAGTCCTGCATCCACCCTCCCTTCTGTCATTGAAAGTGATGAAAATGTAAATGATATTTATTTGGATGTGAATCAAAATATGAGATTCTTGAGTGCAGAAGATAATTCCCAGGTAATAATGTTACATTTTAAAAAAAAAAGCTAACCCAGTTTTGTGCTGCAAATGACAGTGGAAGATAGAACATAAAATTTTTAATATATGTAGATTTTTTTAAAAAATGCTGTTACGGCATTGTTTCTTTTTGCACTAAAATTAACCAGCCTTTTACCTTTTTTATAGTTAGTCTTCCTACCTAGTAGGCATCAATATATCAGCATTTCCATTTTAACTTTCTATTTTTTGCAATATGTAGCTCATGCATTAAATCTTCTAATTCTAGTTTGGCTGTTCATAAAGAAAAGAAAAACAGCTCTTTAAAAGAGAAAACATGGATACAGTATCTCTCTTTCTCTTTTTTGGTTTTTCCTTCTCAGGAATGTCACTCTGTGGCTATGTCTACATTTATGGTGGTGTGTAGAGTACAGACACTGCATACCGCCCTTGCACACGTATAAATAGCAGTGTAGATGGTGATGTACTGATTAGACAAGTAGAATAAAGACACTCCAGAACATAGCTGTCTACATGCCCAAGAAGTGCCTTCTCTGTTTACACTGCTATTTTTAGCAATATAGTGTTGCACTGCCAGACCCTTTTCCCGCTGTAGTGAAAGACTATGGCAGCAGGGAAAGGCTCTAGAAGCAGGGAGATGCCAGAGCCTTTCTCTGCTGCCTCCCCACTGCCAGAGCCTTTCCCTGACACTTGTAGATATACACTGCCCTGGGACACACCCTCCTTTTTACAGCAGCGCATAGCTATACCCATAGGCGCCAACTTCCTCTCTGTCCTGTGAGTGCTCGACACTCCCCCTCCCCATCCCCCTTCCCTGGGCCCTGCTCCACCCCACCTTTTCCCACTCCAGCCCTACCCCCTTTCTGCCCCCATTCCACCCCCTTCCCCCACCCTGCCTCTTCTTTGCCTCCTCCCCTGAGCGCACCATGTTTCCACTCCTCCCTCTCCCTCCCCAAAAGTCCTACGCACCACCAAACAACTGTTAGGTGGCAGGAATGGGAGGAGCGGGGATGCAGTGCAGGAATGGGAGGAGTAGGCGAGGAGCTGTTGGTGGGTGCAGAGCACCTGCTAATTTTTCCCCATGGGCGCTCCAGCCCTGGAACACCCACAGAGTCGACACTGCCTATGGCTATACCTACCCTATATGCTTCCACGAGTGTGGACAAGGCCTGTGTCTGACTTTGAAGCCTAAAAAGCTTGAATCAGTGAAAAGGGATGGAAGCAGCTACAAGTGCAGTTAAGACATTTGTTTAGAATATCACTAGGATCAATATCACTGGGATTTTCAGTTTTTTAGTCTCCAACCTTGAAGTTCCCAGCCATTTTTGGCTTTTGTATACACATGACTTTACTGTTTACCCTGATATAGCAGCATAGGCTTTACACTGCTAGTATGTGTGTTTATAATATGTTTACTGTATTTCAGTTACAGTACAGAGGTTACCTAGATACACAACTACTTGGGAATAAATAACCCTCAAAACTAGACATGTAGGCCAATATTTTTAAGAAGGGTGCTTTAAGTTAGCTTCTGAGTCCATATTTAGGCACCTAAATAAGTCTTGTTTTTAAAAAATGTTGAGCACCTTTGCTGCTCTAATGTGCTTCAGATCCTAACTTTAGACACCCATTTTTAAAAAATGCTACTCATAATATCTAAAATGAGTCATGGTGAACAGAGAGCAGGAGACTTTCAAGCAAACAAGTGGCAGATGGAATTTAAATCATATAACAGAGAACATACTAGTGGCGGTAGTAATTAGTCTCTGAGGATCAGATTGTATATTGGTGTATACTGGCACAATTCCATTAACTTAAATAATACTTTGCACTTCTATAGTGCCCATACATCTTGAGTTCCCAAACACTGACACACGTTCTGTCAGTTATGCTCATACAAATCAAGAGCAACTGATAGGATTTGGCCTTTGTAGACTTTCAAAAAGTGTAGAAAAGGGTTGGCATTCTTGACAGTCACACATTGTCCAGCACAAATAGAACTTTGTTAGGCAGTAGTGCCTCATTCAAAAGTTTGAAAATGGATAGGTCGCTGGTGTGCTGAGACTGCTGCCTATCATGCTGACTAACATTGTTCCCTTGTACTCTGTCTATGTCCAGCTGTTGTCTTTTGTTTTATACTCAGATTATAAGTAGGCTTGACAGAATTTGATTTTTGTTTTATAATCAATAGGGTCATATTGATCATTTTTAAGCAATTTTTATTTTTATCAACTTACATGTTCACAGTTATGGGAATTTATGGGTGGTTAGACAATTATTTAATAACAATAGACATTGAGATTTAAAATGTCAAAACTTTGCCTATTAAACTGCAAATTACCAACATCTTATGACAAAATATACAAACTAAATAGCATTAACTCAATCTTTAATAAGTTCTCAAGCAGCATTTTTCTTTCTTTGTCTATCTGTAAATTTTGATTATTATCAATGGAAATATTTTTCATCAGTTTGCCTGGGTGTATGGTGAAATTGAAGTTTATCAACATTTAATGATAAAAATCTAAGCCTTCTTAGTCCAATTATAAGCTCCTTGAGGCAGGCACTGTCTTTTTGTTCTGTGTTTGTACAGCACCTAGCATAGTGTAATTAGGGCTCCTAGGCACTGGGGTAATACAAATAAATAATATCTGAGTCCTATTGTATTAGATGCTGTCAAGGCTGATTCTCCACCTGGGCACTTTGAGTGCAGAAGGTGGGGGCCCACAAGGATTCTAAAATTTAATACTGGCCATTCCAGGCTTGTATTAAACTCCTTATGTCACAGTTTCTCTCTGACCTTGGAGAGGTAAATGCTGCCACCACCTAAGTGCAAAATAAACCCCTTGGGACCCAGGAAGGCTCACTTGGGAATTCCTTCCTGTAGGGTACCCTCAAGCCCTTTCACCCCCCCTTTCCGGGGAAGAGCTGAAAAAGAAAACAAAGGAAATTAGCTGTTGCCCCCAGCTAATTAAACAACATGCGCAAACCTCTTAGGTACACAACAATCCAATCCTGTTCTTTAAAAAAAAGCTAAATTTTATTAAAAACAAAAAGAAAGAAAATACATCTGGAACTTAGGCTTTTGCTACATTTAAAAAAACAACTTACAAAATTTAAATGTCAAGAATAACCTTCCTGAGGTCCATCTTAAAGGTTACAAGCAAAACAAAAAGCATTTGGGATTAGCACAGAGGAGTCCGCAAGCCAATAAGAAATAAAAGAAATAACCATAATTGCGTCTTTTTGGACATTCCCTGATTTACTGACACATTTGAGGGTTCCAGATATGTAGTTCTAAGTATGATCTGATGATCTATGCTCATACCTGGCTTAAAGCTTCTCATAGCATAACTGCTCCCTGTTCCTCTCTTTCCCAGAGAACCAGAACACATAGACAAAGGGAAGTTTTTTTCCCAATTTTAAAAAGTGCTAGCCCCCGCATTGGCTCTTTTGGTCAGGTGCCCGCTCCTTTCCTTTTTACCTGTGGGCTTGTTAACCCTTTACAGTAAAGTAAGTAGAGAACAGTTCCTAACAGTGTGTTTTATAGCTAACTGGCTGGCTGAGTGTCCATAAAAGGGAGCACCACCCCCACTGTCCCTTCATTTATCACAAGTACTATGCAGAAATACTAAGAAGTCGTAAACCCAGCTCCTAAGAGCTTACCATAGTTCTCCCCTGTATCTGGACTAGGAAATAATGATAAAGAATAAACTTTCTTTTCTCCCATTTCTTTGCATGCAGAGTGATTAGAATATGGAAAGGAATGAAAAGGAAAGCCATTACCATGGAATTTAGTCACTCATAGTTGGTGCTGATCTCAAAGGGGTAAAAACAACAAACTCCGTAATAGCTCAGTCTCAAAGATATGACAAAGATGAACCAGTTATTTAAAAAATCCCCACTGTCTGTTTCTGGCACAAATTGAAAATATAAATGGGGGCAAAATCCTCCCTTTTAAATATTTATAACTGATGCACTATGCCCACCAGCAGGGTCATAAATCATATTTGAGGCTTACAAAGATCTAACTGAGGGTGTTATTGACCTCCTTCAGAAACAGTAAGATAATATCTTTTATTAAGACACACCGTGTGCCATAGCCAAATGGCAAACTCAGATAAACAGGGTTTGGTGCGTTGAAATAAAAACATTTCCCGTTGTGGATATCCTTGATTATGTTTGTTTGTAACATTTTAAAAGTGAGTTTCAAGTATGTAGGACCAGATCTTCAGCCATTGTAAATTGGTGTAGTTTTGTCACAAAGTACCCCAAACTTGTTGGTGGAGGGAAGTTCTTAAAATCAAATACATTGTTTCTTATGTAGGATGTGTGTTTATATAAAATATTTAATGTCATTAGTATGGCAAGTTTTAGATTTTTTTATTTACAATGTGCATGAAAATCTTTTAAAAATGTGTGAAAACAAGTTGTAATAGAATCCTATTGTTTATTATAATTATAAGCTGAATCAGTGTGTTGAAACTCTGTGTTTCTACAAATATAGACAGATGACTGTGTGCCAGAAGCATAAATGTTGCTTGGAATATTACTTTAATTTTCTCCTGTAGTTCCTGGCTGTAGAAACCACACTGACTGTGAATTCTGGTCTTTCACAAAAGGGCAAGGAAGCAGAGAGAGTCAAGGTCAAGTAAGAACATACATGAGACAGATATTGAGAAAAATGGAATGGTAGGAACAGACGTGGGAGTGGGTGTCAGTCTGAGGGCAATCTGATTCATAGATGAAATACAAGATGTCATGAGCAACTAATTGACTTATACTTGAACCTTACTTTTGCCTCAATATAAATCTCAGGTGAAAAATTTCATATCTATTAATGAGAAATTCAAATTGGAAATAAGGAAAAAAGAAATATGTGTTTGTGTGCTCACATGCATTTTTATAGACATATACTGCCTGCCATGAAAGACAAAATAGTGATTATAAATTGGTGAAGAATCCTCCTTATTTCACACACATGTTTTAAATGGCAAAAATCACCTTCGGAAGCATAGAGCTACAACTGGTCAGTTTTCTTTCATGGGACACTTGTCTCTTTGTTTTAAAGAAATACTGAATTTATTTTGAAGAGGCATGCAGTCCTTCCTTGAGATAAGCAATTCAAAAACAATGCTAAAAGTCAAGCCTTGATATCCCTGATACACAGATTATTGGCAATCTCTGGTTTTTAATCTTGTGGTCTACAAAGTCTGGATAACTTTTTCTCCATTTTTAAGCATCAAGAGCTTCGTGTTTAAAACCTTCAGGAGATAAGCTGGGTAAATACTGTTTTACACCATATCAATTTAAGGCCCTCCAATAAAAGGCACTTATATACCACTTTACATCTAAGGTTCTCAAAGCACTTTTATTCTTTTACAATAAAAACTGTCCAACAATTATTTTTGTATAAATTTCAGGCTGACATTTCAAAGTAGTCTCTTGGCCTTCTTTTTGACTGCATACATTTTTTTCATGGGGGGAAAAAACCAAAACTAGTTCCTGAACAAAGGAAAGTTCAGAATTTGATTTATCATTCCTTTTTTTTGCTTATTTCTCTTAAAGATAAGAAAAAGGCAAAAGATTAGATTATACATTTGTCAGCTGTTCAAAACACAGTTCTACCAAATTCTTTTGAGAAGATGACCCTGAATGATTGTTTCTTTGTAGCTCTGCCAACTAAAATTCACACTTGATTTATCCAGGATGGAGAATATTCCTTTTACACAAGTGTTAACCTGTGACCCTCACCTGATCTTAGGAGGTCCATAACTGATAATAAACAGTAACCTACATGTTAAAATAAGTTAGGATGCTTAGAAAAATGTAAGAAGGGTAAACAACTGTAAAATATTTGTTTAGGCTTTGCAATAAGCTACATTATGGCCTGGTAAGGTATAGTGATTAACATGAGGCCTAGCAAGGCCTGGCAGGTAGTATGAGTTACAGTAAGTACTTGACTTAGGGTTATAAGATTTGTAGAGTTTTTACAATACGTAGCCTGTAATGAACAAGTATGCTGCAAAAACACGAAAATGTTTTTTGGGGATTTGTAGTATGTGTAACCATGAGATTAACATCATTAATGTTTTGGAAAATGTATTAATGCAGCATTGACACAAATAGCTTATGTCAGCAATTAAAACTCCAATGATGGGTACTTGGACACTGACATATGGATAAGAGGCCAACACCTAAGAAAATATAGCCACAAATGGTGTCTCCTGTACTGGTCAAAACCACGTCTGTTTTTGAATGGGGGACAAACCTTAGAAAAGCAGGATTGTCCAGCTTAATATTGGATAACTGGCTTGCCTAGGCATAAGGTAGCTGCTGAAGCCTTTTCCCTGTGTTGCCCTCTTGCCCCTGCCAAACCACTCCCATGGAAAAGGAGAGAATTTTTCTCTTCCAAATTGTAAAGACATTTAATCACTGAATATTAAGCATAATTACAGACTATTGCACTACGATATCCAGAAATCCTCAGACTGCTGCCCTTTTTAATCATCTTCCTTCTCAGTTACTTCAGTCTCATACTCTCTGATACTGCTCTCCTCTAGGCCATCCAGAATGCAGCTGCTAAAAATCATCATCTTTGTCCATTGACTTAACCACATCCTCTTTAAATATTTCTATATCTTCCCCTTTTCTACCACACCAAACACTTCTTGACCTTGCCTTTAAGGCCCCACATAATGCCACCATTACTTATATATGCAAATTAGTCTCACCATAGCGAGCTTCCTCTGCTCTGAAAATGATGATCCAGCATTTCTGATCCACTTACTTCCCAACTGTGTGCTTTTTTTTTTTTTTTTGGAGGCTGTCCATATACTTGGAATGCCCTTCCAATTATGGTCTGCCAATCTTCTATCCCCTCCTCACTTAGCTCTTTCCTTAAGATCTGCTTCTTGCACCCTTACTTAAAGAAGTGAGGGAAAAATAGAATTTTTTAAAGAACTAACTCACCATTACGTACATATATCTCAACTGTGTAACTGCACAGTCTTTCAACTGTACCAAAGTCCTTCCTCCAAATCCACTACTGTTTGTTACTGCCACTTACCATATCATATCTAAAATTTGACCCTGATCCTGCAATCCTGCAGTTAGTTCAGTTGGACTGTTCATGTGCATAAACATGTACCCAAATGAACGAAGGTCTTAGATTATAAGCGCTTCAGCCTTCTTCCTAGTTTTCTAGGCATTTTCTTTAGATGCCTAGAAAATGTATCTTCAAAACAGTGATTTCACAACATCATCTTGCCTGAGATTAGATATGTAAAATAGATTCCTCCAACGTTAGTGGCATGCAGAAATAAAGTATGGGAAATCTTGTCAGTGGAAAAAATGAGAGACAGCTTTATTTGAGTTTGAACAAAATAAATAGTGTCATGGTGAGTTGGCAACAACAAGGGCCAGGTTCAATATCTAGGGGTTCCTCTTAGCAATTTAAAACAGAATCAGCTTGAGCCCCCAACTAGGAACCCAGGAAAACAAAATACTACCCTTGGTGCCTCTAAGAGGCAATACTTCCTCACTCACAAGCACTGAGCCTGTGTATAACAAGAGAGCTCTTATTAAAAGGGAAAGGGAACTTAGCATTAATTTGGGAAAACACCACAACCATATTTCAAAAGCATGTAACCAGAAGCAAACACCCATCCCACAGTACATTGGACAATGTCCTTTGCCTTGTGGTGTCAAAGTCCCTTTAACATCCTACTCACAGCTGTCCTTGGTCAGTGAAGACCCAGAATTCAAAAGTGAGTTCATGTGGTTCACCTCCCATCCCTGAAAGGTGTGTGGGGGGGGAAAGCGAATGGAGCAATGCCTTCACTGCTGCCACTCTGCAACAGGCCTTAAAGCCACCATAGTTTAACACTACCAACTTAAATGCCATTATCTTCAACACAAGAAAAAAATTAATTACCAAAAGCCTGAGAAAAGTTCAGAGAAAAAAGAATAAAAAAAAAATCTGTGAAAAGGGTAGTTGACATAAAAGGAAAAGTCTATAAGTTTGTGGGACGCTTTAACATTTTTCAGTGCAAAGGTGAAACATAAGTGCTTAGGACCACTATCAAGGACATCCTCACCCACCTTTTTCAGTGCAAAGGTGAAATATAAGTGCTTAGGACCATTATCAAGGACATCCTCACCCACTGAATGCCATATTCAAAGTGGGAATAAGAAACAAGCAGTTGTGGAGAATGTCACCTTTGTTGAGCAGAAAACAACTTGTGCAATCTTAAAATGTCATGTGGTAGGACACATGAAGGTAGAAGAATGAGGAGGAAGTGGATTTTTTTTTTAAAGGGAAGGGGGACTTGTGTTTTAGTTTCCTGGCTTACTGGTGATGGATTATTCTTAAATTGTACCATAGCACTTAAGATGTACAATCATGTCAAGATCATCTAGAACAGTTGTGGGCAACCTGCGGACCACAGACCACCCATCAGGGTAATCCGCTGGTGGGCCGCAAGACAGTTTGTTGACATTGAATGTCCGCAGGCATGGCGGCCACCTGTAGCTCCCAGTAGCCACGGTTCACCGTTCCCAGCCAGTGGGAGCTCCAGGAAGTGGGTGGGAGGTGGGCCCATGTGAATGCACCTCAGAACGCTTTCTTTGCTCACCAAGGACAACCAACAGTGCGGTGCAGCGGAGGGAAAGCGGAGTGGTGTGATAAAGGGACATTTGTTCATCAGACTTTCACATCACAAGATGTAAAACTGAGGCAAAGGACACTGCACAATGTGCCATGGGGCTTCTGGCTATGTGCTTTTGAATCAGTGTTATGGTGTTTTCCCAAATTAATGCTGGGTTCCCTTTCTCTTTTTAATAAAAGTTTTCATTTGTTATAGCAAACTCTGTGCTTGTGAGTGGGGAAAGTATTGCCTCTTAAAGGAGCCCACGGTGATGTTTAGTTTTCCCAGATTACTAGTTGGGGGTTCAAGAAGATTCTGTTTTGTAAAGAGGAAGCCTAGATATTGAACCTGGCCCCAGGTGCTGCTGACTCCACCTTACACTACTAAGCTGCCTCCTCTTTTGACTAGAGGCCACATTAGCTGTGCAGCAGAGAAGGCATCTCAGTTGAAAGTAACCATTTGGGAGTGAGCTTGCAGCAACAGCAGCCTGGGCAGTACTGCTTGTCACAGCCACAAATTGCTTTAGTGTTTCCCCAAAGATCAAGGGACCTGTGACCAGGTGTTTCATGAAGCCAAAAGGCCAGCTTGAGAATAAGTTATGATCTGTAAGAAAACTCAGTGACAAATTCCTAACCCTAACGATATTTTCTTTTTCCTTATTTTCCATGGAAAAGAGCTAGAAATGTACTTATTTTTTAAAATGAAAACAGATTAGCCCTGACATTTCTAGGTCCCCAAGAGAATGATGGAGCCTGAGGGCTGGCTCTGGGAATACCTTGCAAAACATTTGCACTCCGACATACACATCAGAATATACAAACATAGTGCATATTGTAGCAATTTCAGATTTTTTTATTAAAGCTTTGGAGGACACAACTATTGTAAGCAGCAGCTAGTCACAGTCAAGGCATTAAAGACTATGGATCTAGGATCTTATCATAGTGCAGGGAGTCTTACTGGAATTGTGCTATGAACATTGTACAACATTTTAGGAATACAAATATTTTGGGCTTTATCTTTTCTTCCAGAGCTCAGGTATTTTTACTTTTATTTTTATTAATTTATTTGAGGGGTGGGAACTACAAGAGAAGGATTGGGGAAAGGAGATATGGTATGTTCCAACTTTTTAAATTGTTTTCCCCTGTGTGATTGGTTTGAAAATAACCACATTCTTCCCCTTTCCAGCCCTTATCACCTCAAATACTGCTCCCTCAGATAAACACACATACAGAGATCTTCAGAGTTAGCTGGAACAACTGTAGTGAAGAAAATTAGTAAAGCTGCTATATTTGTGTCTTGAGTTTCACTTCAGAATAGCCTGGATTCTCTATGTCAGTAGCTGTAAATATTATTTTCATCCTACTGCTTACTCCCGATATTTTTTTTAATAAGTTTTAATTTTTGCTGTCTGGCAGGAATGCTACATGGGAAATAACAATATCAGAAAATATAACTGACCCTGCTTCCTCTTAGTGCTTGATTAAATTAACGTTGCAGTATATGTGATTCATGACTCCTGCAATATGCCTTTTGATTTTACAAAAAAAACTTCTCATATCACTAATAAATGTTAAATTAGTTCATTTAAATAAATATATTTTATGTGTGGTTGCCATTCTCTGGGCCTTCTGATAAGGGGAGCTTCATTTATCAATATTGCCACATTACCAAAGGGTAGTTCCTCAGCTTGATGTCAGTGTAGCTATGACAGTTTACACCAGCAAAGTCTTTGCCCCATATATTAAATTCATATTTAAGGGACTTGTTTTTCCATAAAATGCCTTTTGTTATATCTGTTGCAATGTTAATTCAGAAATTTTACCATACATAACTGTAAAACCAATGGACTTTACTCTGTGATTGTCCCTGCATCCCCCAAGATGAGGTCTTGATTGAAAGGTTTCAGAGTAGCAGCTGTGTTAGTCTGTATCCTCAAAAAGAACAGGAGTACTTGTGCTGAAAATTTATGCTAAAATAAATTTGTTAGTCTCTAAGGTGCCACAAGTACTCCTGTTCTTTTCTTGATTGACAGGCGTAGATGTATGGCCATTGCAAAGCCCTGTCTGGCACTTGCCTAATGTGCCACAAAAACAATGCTAAAAGGAGTTCATTTGTTTTGCAAACCTTAACAAGTGCAATGGCTTAGTATGCATCTGCAAGATGATATGCCTACGTTATCTGGGTGCGGAAGGTGTTTACTTCCACTTTGGTACTCACTAGTTCTCAGAACCACAGTTTGGCAGAGTGTGTGTCTACGCATACATACATGTATGTTTGTGTGTATATTTAGTAGACATACAACACACATTTAGTGAGTTGTTCATCCATGTGATTGATAGCATTCATCTCTGTCCCATCAGCACTCTGCTATGAATTCAACTCTGTGTGGCCGGGTCTACACTACGCGTTTAAACCGATTTTTAGCAGCGTTAAACCGATTTAACGCTGCACCTGTCCACACAATGATGCCCTTTATATCAATATAAAGGGCTCGTTAAACCAGTTTCTGTACTCCTCCCCTACGAAAGGAGTAGCGCTGAAATCAGTATTACCATATCGGATTAGGGTTAATGTGGCTGCAAATCGACGGTATTGGCCTCCGGGCGGTATCCCACGGTGCACCATTGTGACCGCTCTGGACAGCAATCTGAACTCGGATGCGCTGGCCAGGTAGACAGGAAAAGCCCCGCGAACTTTTGAATTTCATTTCCTGTTTGCCCAGCGTGGAGCTCTGATCAGCACGGGTGGCGATGCAGTCCCAAATCCAAAAAGAGCTCCAGCATGGACTGTACGGGAGATACTGGATCTGATCGCTATATGGGGAGACAAATCTGTTCTATCAGAGCTCCGTTACAGAAGACAAAATGAAAAAAATCTCCAGGCTATGATACAGAGTCCTCAGCACAGTGCTGTGTGACAAGCGTAACAAAAAGCCAAAGAATCAATTGGACGGCTCGAGGGAGGGCTATCCCGCAGTCCCTGAAAATCCTTTGCATTCTTGGCTGAGCTCCCAATGCCTGTAGGATCAAAACACATTGTCCGGGGTGGTTCAGGGTATATCTCATCAATTTACCCCCCCCTTCCCCCATGAAAGAAAAGGGAAAAAAATTGTTTCTTGACTTCTTTATACGTCACCCTATGTCTACTGCATGCTGCTGGTAGACACGGTGCAGCGGCAGTGAACAGCAGCATCCTCTCCCCTCCCTTCCCCGGTGGCAGATGGTACCGTACAAAAGGACTGATAGCTGTCCTTGTCATCATCCCATGAGTGCTCCTGGCTGGCCTCAGGTGAGGTCGGCTGGGGCGCCTGGGTAAAAATAGGAATGACTCTCGGTCATTCCCGGGAGATGGTACAAAATGACTGGTAACTGTCTTCATCATAGCAACTGGGGACTGAGCTCCATCAGCCCCCTCCCTTTCATGTGTAAAGAAAATATTCTGTACTGCCTGGACTATCATAGCAGCGGGATGCTGGGCTCCTCTCCCTCGCACCGTTTAATGTCCTACCTGGACTATCATAGCAGCTGGAGGCTGCCTCCCCCTCATTTTGTCTCATTAAAAAGTCAGTATTTCTTATTCCTGCATTCTGTATTACTTCATCACACAAATGGGGGGGACACTGCAACGGTAGCCCAGGAGGACTGGGGGAGCAGGGAAGCAACAGGTGGGGTTGCAGGGGCACACCTTAGAATGGCATGTAGCTCATCATTTCTGCGGGTTCTGACACGGAGTGGCTGTGCTGTCTGGTATACTGGTTCTCTAGCACACTTGCCCCATATTCTAGGCAGGACTGACTATTTTTAGATACAACATAAAGGAGGGAATGACCCTGGGAGTCATTCCCATTTTTGTCTTTGCGCCCCTGGCCGACCTCAGCCAGGGGCACCCAAGACAGCAGCAGACGGTACAGAACGACTGGTAACCATCTCTGCTATCTTGCAGAGACAAAGGAATGCTGCTGTGTAGCGCTGCAGTACCGCCTCTGTTAGCAGCATCCTTTGAGAAAAGGGAAAATGAGCTCCATTGTTGCCATGCTATGGCGTCTGCCAGGGCAATCCAGGGAAAAAGGGCGCGAAATGATTGTCTGCCGTTGCTTTCATGGAGGAAGGAATGAATGACGACATTTACCCAGAATCGCCCGCGACACTGTTTTTGCACCATCATGCATTGGGATCTCAACCCAGAATTCCAATGGGCGAGATAGACTGTGGGAACTATGGGATAGCTACGGGATAGCTACCCACAGTGCAACGCTCCAGAAATCGACGCTAGCCTTGGACCATGGACGCACACCACCGAATTAATGTGCTTAGTGTGGCCGTGTGCACTCGACTTTATACAATCTGTTTTTCAAAACCGATTTATGTAAAATCGGAATAATCCAGTAGACATACCTTGTGAGACTGATATTCCAGACCTCTCACCAGATTCAAACAGCCTCCATTTTTTGAAACAGGCAACCTGACAAGCAAACTTTTTATTCTTACCCTTCAAATGTGGAATCTTCTTCCAAAATTGCACTGCTCTGAAGTACACAACAAGCAATATTGGTGCCTAGGACAGTATTAGTTCTAAGTTTAAAATGCCCCAAATCCCTTCTTTCCATATGGATAAGGAACTCATTTCTATCCCCGGAAGGCTATATGATAATGAAGTTTTAAGTAATTACAACATGATTCTTTTAAAAAGCTATTTTAGTTAATTTTTAGGTGTTTCTAAAATATATTAAAATAACTGCTTTGTTGTGTGTGGAACTGCATAGCTGGAATCATAAAAAAAAAGGAAGCCTGGCTTTATAGGTGAAGGATTATGAAATACAGTAACAATAGTATTTTCATAAATCATCTTAGCACTTCTGAAATAGTTTTCCTGCAAAATATGGTGCATGCATAGAACACCTGAGGTGGTGTATTATTTGTCCTGCTACTTGTTTGAGATTATCAGTGTATCTCACTGTACTAAAAAAAGGATAATAGTATAATGTCATATACATCTACCTATGTATCTGTACAGCCTATTGGAAGTCATAAGAATATGTATTGTGACTTATGTATGAGAGAACACACGAGGGGGTGTAGCACAGGAGTATTACTGCATTAGTTTACTAAGTTTATCTGACTCATGAGCGGCTTTACTACAAGTGAAATATGTAAGTTATACCAATTGTCAATAAAAACCTTTATGGCACTGAACACACCAGCATTTATATCACACATTTTCAGAAGTTATTTTAGATATGTTTTTTTGTAGTGGTTTCAAAGAAAAAGAAAATTTTGGAATTGTCTGTAATCCTTGCCGTGTTATTTGTTAAAGTTTTGGTAACATTAAAACTATACGAAACATTATGACATCAATTTTACAGCTTCCCTATGGCATGGCTTTCATTTCATTTTCATTTTTTACTGGTTACTGGTTTCTTCATCATTAAATATAGCCCTCTGAATTTAAATGTGCCTAAAGTCATACCCTCAGTCATTTTTGTGCTATTAACTGCTGGTGTCAACTAAAAAAATCACTTAATTAGGGATACCATTTGTTTTCCAGATTTTGTCTGTTCTGAAGCAGTTAAATTATACATAAATAAATATTAAAAAGGCAAAGTTTAATCAGTAAGAATGAGATCTTAGAATCCTTACTGAAGCACAACTCTCACTGGGCTGCATATTTGAACTGTGTTAGTTTGTGTATTTGATGTATTACGTAGATATAACATACCTGCTAGATAGTCTAACTTAACCATATGTCAGAGGGGTAGCCATGTTAGTGGGGTAACCATACGTGATTGTCTCATTGTATATTAAGAGATATATAGAAATCTGTTTTGATGTTGTTTTTTTTAATTTTAAATTTACTTCTCAGCAACATGTATGTAGCCAGGCCTACATACGTAAGATTGTCATGACCAGATTTTATTTTTCGCCATATAGGAGACTTCCTTCATTCAACAGCATAACACAGAAGGCCTCACAAAAGGTAATATATTTGTGATTAAAGTAGATCATGTTCATTCTTTCACTGATTTCATATGACTTTGGGTCTAAATCTTACTCTTATTGAAATCGATAGCAAAAATGTTAACATCATTGGGAACAAGACTTAGTCCATAGTGCAGAATTTCAGAGAACTGGAAATATAATGTAAAGGTTTTGTACACTGCAATCTTGAGTGGTTTTAATTAATGTACATAAATATTTTGAAAAATAAATACTTCTGAAACATTTACAATTTTCTTTCATATATATTATGCTGTTTTTGTCTTTTCCTGATCATTATGAATGCTGTTTTAATTTAGGGGAAAAAAGTGAAAGGCAAGAATAAATTAGAGCTTTCATTGTGAGAAATGTTACATTTTAAATATGTGTAGGGAGGGAGGCAGTTTTGAGCATACTTAAAGCTGAATATAGATTTTTTTGGATTCAGACGCATATTGAGTCTTGGCAGAAGAAGGGAGTGAAAATATTGTAGCACTGTAGGCTGCAGGACCACTTCCAGTATTCTTAAGTATTGAAGGCTTGAAAATTTGTGAATCAACATAAAGGGCTCGGTTCAGCAGGAGGTATCAACAGCCTTCCAAACCACAGAGGCTTAGAAGATGACCATATGTGCATAATACTACACGGCAGGCTGACCTATCCAGCCTTACTGCATAGGACTCGCAATTAGTAAAAGCTGTTCCTACCTACCACAGGTGTGGAGTTATTTCACAGTGAACAGAAGTAAATGTAAATGTGATTTAAGCTGTATACACCACAACTTCATATTCTTCATCTGTGTCACATCTTTTCACTCCTGGCTGGAGCTCTGCAAGCCTCTAGTAGTTGTAGCCTAGAATGTGGAAAAGGCACAGAATTTAGACATTTAAAACATTTTTATTGTTTTTTCATAAAACATCTGTGATCCATTATTTCAAGCATTCAGAAATAGAATTAATTGTATGTGAGGGAACTCACATATCCTGAACAGTAACCACTATTGTAAATAACAGCAATAAAGCAAGAGACATATTCACACATTTTCTCTTATCATTTTGCCATTACCTCTATTAAAGACAACATGAAACCTGTCAACCAGAGTTAGTAACCTAACAACACCAAAGTATTTGGTGCTGCTATGAAAAGAAAAATAAAATGCATCAGTTTAGATATGCTAAAACTTGAATGTAGATTGATGATGGACATGTCCAGTTATTACATCTTGGAGCATGTAGTAAGCATATCCGACCAAATCATGACAGAACCCATACTGTTACAGTTTTTAAACAAATTAATCAAGAGAGTATCCACTGCAGACAAACTTTGTTTCTGAGTTTATGTTCTTAAGGACTGTTATAAGGTTAATATGGTGCTTGAACTTATTCTCTTTGAGATTATTAAATGCTATTAAACAATATACTTACTAGTCTTATCTCAATGAAAGATCATTGCATCAAATTGTTTAGGTGTAAAGATACTCTTCAACTATTTTTCTTAATACTGTGATGAGACAATTATTTAATACAAATAGAAGTAATATATGTGCCATGTAAGTGTGGAATAGATGACCCCTTACAACTGCCATGCATGGGCAATTGGAGAAATTTTATATCCATTACAGTCAATTAATTTTGAAGCTAGTGTATCTGAATAGCCAAATTGATCCCTTCTCCACTTCCTCTACAGTGTGCTAATGCTAAAACTGAATTACTCATATAGGGAAGGTTCATCAGCTGGTGCAGCGGGAGTCGAGTAGAATGACAATATGACAGACTGTTAACAATACTGTAGTCATTTGTAACAGGCAAAAGTGTAATAGTTGCCAGTTAAAATGGGTAAAAACACAGAGATTTAGAGATATCTTCATAAGAAGCAAGCAGTGTGTCCTGACTTGGAAAGATGCATCTTAAATAGGGAGAAACTGAGAAATCTTAAACTGAGGGAAAGGAGCAGCCTCTTCCTTGCAAATGGCTTTTTTTTAAAGAAGTCTGGTTTCTGTTGAAGAGGAGCCTTCAGCCCTCATCAGACACCCTTCCTCTGTCTGCTGCTTTTCCATAACTCTCATGCAGCTGAAAGGGAACAGAATTGAAGAGGTCCCTGTGGGCAGGGTAATCGGGAAGAGAAACCTCTCCTTATTAGTACTCTTCCACTGTGCAAGAAGGCAACTGGGTGTGGAAGGGAAATGTAATGATGCATATCACCTATGTGGAGTGGAGACATGCTTTGCTGTGAGTTCCCAGCCAAGGAAGCAATGAGCAGGAGATGGGAGAGATGAACTATGAGTGAGGCCAGAGAATCCTCTCTCCATTCCTTTCCCATCAGGTAAGGGTTGTCTGTCATTCTGCAGCAGATCATTTGGCCTGGTTTTGAAATCTCTCTTGAAACTACTGTGCAGAGGTTCACACACACAGCATGGAGAGTCATTCTGTGCCCCGTGTACACATTCTCTATACGCTCCGCCACCCTCAACACTGCAAAGAGTGAGGGGTTTGCAGGACACTGGCCATACATCTTATGATACTAGTGGTGGCCAGGCTACCCAGATTCTTTGTGGCTAGGTTCTCTGTGCACTGCCTCCATGCTGGATTGTATCTACTAAAACCTTGTAATTCCTCCTGTATTTGGAATTTGTGTGCAGAACAGAATATCACCCTGTGACATACCAGGGTACAATCCAGACTATGTATTGTTGTGCAGCTGCTGCCTATGCTGCCGTTTACAATGCTTTGCTGCTGCAGCCTCCAGCCTGGGCTGCTCACAAACAGCCTCCAGCATACAAATCACTCCCAGCTATGTCTGTGTGTGCACTGCTGCTAGCCAGTCAGACCTTGGTTCTTACCAGCCTTAAAAATCACCACAGGGTGACCCCAACATACTCCCAGTCCCAGATTTCCCCCTGTACTGTCCAATCCTCTCCTGGTCAGAACAAATATATTAAGTCTGTTATTCCTTTCAGAGAATAATATGCAAACAATTTGTTACGCCGAATGAGGTTACCTAGATACTTCAACTTGAACCCACTGGATTAGATAAAAAAAAGTTTATTAACTACAAAGGGACATTATAAGTGAGTACAAGTAATGAAGCATAAAAGTTAAAAATGGTTACAAGAAAAATAAAGATAAGACACTTACTAATGCCTAACTTAACAAACTATATTAGATTCAAGCAAAGCTTCTCACCACACACTCCAGCAGATTATTGACCAAACTTGCAGGTCAGGATCCTTCCCACAGACTCCAGTGTCTGCTTCCTCTGTCTCTTCAGATGCAGTAAATGCAATGGGCAGGGAGAGAAAGAGAGGTGCCTTGGGGTGTTTGTCCACCTTTTGAAAAACATTTCCAACTCAGAACCAGGAGACAATGAGTCTATGTGGAAGGATGTTCCCTTCCCTGGTTTTCTCACCTGTTTGAACTTCCTTTGTCTTCCCTTCCTGCTTGATGACTGTTTACTGCTTAAATGCACGGTAAGCAGGGCACATATTCCTTTGTTTAAGACAGACCTGTTTGCCGACTTCCATTTGGGTAGGGCTGTGGGGTTTGAAACGTGTTAATAACACCATACAAGGGAATCTTATAACTTCACATACAATGTTACTAAACATACTTTACCAGGACAATACTGACCTGCAAATTTTGAGTTTTCAGATGATACCTTACAAGACATATTTTGTACAAAGATTATTACATAGTATTCAGAGGGTGAACATGAGTATATTCTGTCACACACCCTAGATAAATATACATAATAATTACAGGCTTCAGAGGCTGGAGCTCCTGGCTCCCATGGGATGCTTTCCTAATGGCTTTGAGGTACAAATGTAGCTTTATTTTCTTTAAATAATGCTGTGACAATGCACCCCATATTCTTCATAGTGATATTATGAAATGATTATGGCATAATTTATGATGCATTTTGTACAAGACAGGTCATGTAAGGTGTCATTGGAAAAGTTATGATTTACTGAATATGGTTATCCTATTTGTGTGCATGTATCATTTTTGTATTTGAAGTTATGAATATTGACTATATATCTGTATTTCACATGTAGTCAAACCTGGGTTATACCCATTAGGCAAGATGCTTCCAGTCTAAATAGCTGGTAGTGAAGAGCCCACTCAGGGTAATGGGCCATTAGGGAAAAGAATAGACCTTGGGAGAAGCTTTTCCCCCCACCCCACCCGTGAGCCTTCCTGAGAACGCTGCAGACAGCCTGTAAGTAATGGCTGCTGTGACTCTGCAAGGGCAAGTGACCAGCCCAAATGACTCTGGACTCCTTTTTGGGGGCCTGTATTTTTTCACAAAGTGGTCTGGGAACTGGTTTTGGAACAAAGGCTTCCCACCCTATGCTAAAGCTATATAAAGGCAGGGAGTGACATCTTCTGTTCTTCACTGCTCCACAACTGAATACCTGAGAGAAGTTCCTAAGGAAAAAGGACTTGGAATTGGGGTAGGGATCCCAAACTGCAAAGCAAGTACAGCTTGTGCTTTGAGAATTTGCAGGCCTTCTTGTATCGTCAGTCAGGATGAGAGATTGTTAATTCAACTCCTAGCCTTTTAGTATATTAAATTTAGTTTGTGTTTTTGTTTCTTTACTAGGTAATCTACTTTGATCTGTTTGCTATCAGTTATAATCACTTAAAATCTATCTTTTTGTAGTTAATAAACTTTATATTTTATGTTTTATATTTTAACCTAAACCAGTGAGCCTTTAAGTGACGTGTCTGGGGGAAAAATCTGTTTGGTTACCACAACTATGTATATTCCTCTTCACATTGAGGGAGGGGCGGACATATTAATGAGCTTACACTGTCCAGATCCCTGTGCAGTGCAAGACCATATAATGTTGGGCTTATACTCCAAAGGGAGGTGCATGCTTGGGGAGCTGGGAAACTGGCAGGGGTCTGCTGTTTACACTCAGGTAGCCCAGTTTGGGTGAGTGGTGCCACCTGCTGTCCTGTTGGTGATAACAGGGTGAGGCTAGCTGTGTCCCCAGCTCTGCTGTTTGTCTGAGGCTACGTCTTCACTAGCCGCCGTATCGGTGGGTAGCAATCAATTGCTCGGGGATCGATATATTGCGTCTCATCTAGACGCGATATATCGATCCCCGAACGCGCTTATATCGATTCCAGAACTCCACTAACCCGAACGGAGTTGCGGAATCGACAGGGGGAGCCGCAGACATCAATCCCGCGCCGTGAGGACGGTGAGTAATTTGATCTTAGATACTTCGACTTCAGCTACGTTATTCACGTAGCTGAAGTTGCGTATCTAAGATCGATTTTCCCCCGTAGTGTAGACCAGCCCTTAGAGACATGCAGTAGTTCCCACAGTTCCCAGACTGCACCCCAGGGGTGACAACCCATCACAAATGCAATTTGTTATTGACTCATTATTTATTAGCTAAACAATTCTTTTAAAAATGTGATTTTTAAAAAGCATCTCTCTTTAAAAAACGTTTTGGCCTAATGCTTTATATTGTGTCATAATGTATTACATCAACCTGTACCAGTCAGCTCATGTTATTTCAAAATAATTTACTGTGACACTTTCAACTTCATAGAACATGTCACAGCATAAATCACAAACCAAAAAATGGGAGGATCATGTCCGCTTTAAAGAAATATTTTATTTAAGAGCAATATTCTGAAATATACATTTTTCTAAGTCTAAAAAGAGCAGATTATTTGACTGGTACTTCAATAACTTTATCTCTTAGGAGTTTATTTTCAAGTCAATGGGTAGTCAAATACATGAACTATCTGAGGACAGTCAGGCACCCTGTATTCACTTGCAATAGTATTAGAATCTCCAGCAAGTAGTTTGACTTATCCCCATTGGGTGTTTTGTTTTAGAAATAAGCTGAAATGTCTAAGCTGGCTTATCCTGGATACTGTTTCAGAAAATTTTGTCACCTTCATTTGTTCAAATACCTAGTGAGAGCAGCTTCAAAAACCTTCTGTTTCTCATTGTTTCCATCTCCTGATATGGGCTATGACCCTAGTCCAGCTATAAGAACTGTGTGAATGGACCAGCACTCAGGTGGAGCCTATTAACTTCAATGGGGCGTTATGGGGCTCTTGAGATCCACCTACATGGAGCAGCTTTCAGAACTGGGGCCCACAGATAACATTTTCCAAAGCACTGAAGTCACTTATGAGCCTAAGTCCTATTGACAGCCTATTGGACTTAATTTTCTTAAATCTTAGGTTAACTTTTCAAAAGCATTTGTGTCTCATGTCACCTTCTTCACGTGTATAGATTATGTTTATCTAGTTGACACTCCATTTTTTAAAATTATATATCTCGTATCAAAATTGTATTTAATTCTGAGAGTAACGGGTCAAATTTATCTGACGTAGTTCTAACGTCACTGAAGTTATATTAGGAATGATCCTGCTCTAAATTATTAAAGTAGTAGCAGAGAATATTATGTTGTTGTTGGAGATGCTTAGAGGCCTGGATGCACAAAAGTTGTTAGGTGCCTGAGTCCCTGTTTCAGGGTAAAGGGAAATGGAATCTTGCCACCTTGCTTCTATGGTCTCTGACTGTGTAGCAGTGCATGTGCTTGTTAATAATGTGACGCAGACACTTGGCTGCTGTGATTGATCACCCATAAAGTGCTCATGTGCAGTCCTCCATGCCTTTCAGCATCCTCTTTGTTCTTTCTACTCTACTGCTGATACTTATGGCATGGTCAATGACACATCTGTGTGGTTTTTAGCTCCCTGATCCCCATCATGGCCAAGGCACAAAACGTGGCCCCTGCCATCCTCACACATTGTGGGAGTTGAGATACCTAGGCTGCCCCAGTCTCTTCCAGCAATCCCCTGCAAGCCTGCCTTAGCCTGCTCCCTTATCAGTCTCCATTTTTTCTTGATGTCCTCTGTTCCCCATCCATGTCTTCCTAGACATTAACCTGGTCCTTGAGCTTCCCCCCCCTCCAAAGCCTTTCCTTAGCACCTATGCTCATTTGTTGAGTCCTGGCACCCATGAGCACATTAGCATAGGCTTGCATGAAGCCATTAATGCCCTTGATCTTTGCTTCATTGATGTTTGCTCTGTGCTGCTTATGCTGTCTCCACCTCCCCAGGATGCCTGGTGGCTGCTCCCTCACTCTGGCATCCAATACTTCCATGCTGGGGCTGGGGCACAAACAGAATGTGACCCATGCTTCAGCTTTTATCGCGTGTTCCAAAGTGGTGCTTTCCTGTGACCGCATGACCATGTGGTCTGTGTTCAGCTGACACCCAGTCCTCGCTCAGCACTTGGCAATCATATAGGCGCCTTAGTCCAGCCTCCTGTGTTGAACTCTCAGATATAGGAGCCTATGCAGTTGGTGAGGCTCCACCTTTGGGCGCCTATCTCTTATGGATTAGCTATGCAGTTCTGAAACAAAGGAATGTTTTCTGTGGAGCCCTAGGATATGGGGGACCCTACACCCCATCACAGATGTATGCCTTTCCAATTCTTGCTTCCCTCCTTCTCCTGCTGTGTGTGGTCCTCATGGAGCAATGTGGTTCCTTTCTTGGGTCAGCTGGTGAGGGTGGACTATGTCTGTTCTGGGATGCCAGGGGTCTCTGTTGGGCTGCTGCTACCCCTGCTGTGTTTGGCTGCGAGTCTCCTCTTCTCCTCCTCCTCCTCATTCTGTGGAATTGGTGAGTGTTCTGAGCATTGCTTGCTCTTCTGTGGGAGCTGCGTATTTGGTGGGGGAAGGTAATCTGGGGCCAGATGGTAGAAGTGCCTGGTGGGATGTTGTGTTGAAGAGTGGGGTGGGGAACCTACACTGTCTTCCCTTCTGAATCAGGGCTGTCTTGTGTTCCTGGAGCACATTTCAGTGGAGGAACATGATTAGAGAGGATCTGATTTTTTTTGCAGTGGGCAGCTGGCACCCTTGCATACATTTGGATGACCACGTAATGATGAGGCCCAGAAGTAAGGCTGACCTGTTTCGACTTAATTATAGTAATAGTTGGAGATATACCTATCTCCTAGAACTGGAAGGAACCTTGAAAGGTCATCGAGTCCAGCCCCCTGCCTTCACTAGCACGACCAAGTACTGATTTTTGCCCCAGATCCCTAAGTGGCCCTCTCAAGGATTGAACTCACTACCCTGGGTTTAGCAGGTCAATGCTCAAACCACTGACCTATCCCTTATGAGACTGCTCCCTTCCATCTGTGGACAAGTTTAACATAAACCCATGATGCCTTTGCAGCCATGAGTTCCAGGACATCTCTGATGTGCTCTTGGATTGAGGGTGATTTCTGGGAGGATGTCCCATAGCTGGGGTCTGGCAGGTCACTGAGACTGTAGAAAAGTGTATGAGTGTGTCAGAGAGATGGTGCAACATGCAACTCTGCTCCCCAATTCACCCCTCTCTTCCCCTTTGTTGCTCCACATTCCTTCCTGTGTGGGGGGATCACATGTCCCTCGGGTGATTTGAACTCACCGCCATCTGTACCATCTGTTGCTTGTGTGTCTGGAGTCCTGGGTGTGTCCTCTCCTGTGGAGATCTTGAAAGGTGAGTGAAATGGTGGACTTTGAGATGGGTGTCTTCTGAGCCTGTGGCTTTGCAATCCATTTCTGAAGATGTACTTTTTAGAAGATAATGTGATGTCCTTGTGCTCTCAACATGAGAAGCTCTTTAGAGCTGACTTTCATATGGTTCTGCTTGACTACTCAAGTAGGGTGTTTGGGTGTAGAAGGCAGAAGTCTGATGTGGGTCTTGCTGAGCTTCCAGGCTAGCTTTGGGTGCTCCCAGCTCATCTGGCTTACCTTTTGAGCATTGCTTTCTAAGACACCTAACTCTGCCCCGCCCCCCGTTCATTTTACAGGGAGCCTAAGCATCTAACTCGGACTTTGAGCATCCCAGTGTTGTTCCTGTGACTTTCTAGGTGCCTAACTTCTTTTGTGCATCCAGGCCATCCTCCCATTTCTCCCCGTTTTGCCAAAAAAATGTAAATAAATATTCCAGTGAATTCTGGTCCCAACATTGTGAACACTTTATTACAAAGTGTTTTGTGCCATCATTTCATTTTATACTCAGTTGCCTCCTTCTCAAACAGATATGGAGCGAACTGTTTTATTAGTGTCCATTATTTATATCAGAAATGCTGATTAATAAAACTAAGACATAGGAAATTTCTTATTTAACAAATTTCATCTTATACCATTTTAAGCTTTTATTACTCTTCATTTCACAACTGTTTTTTCTGCTGCACATTTTGTCCCGTTTTGGGCCGTGACAAGTTCTGGTTAATGTAGGGTGACCAGATGTCCCAATTTTATAGGGACAGTCCCAATATTTGGAGTTTTTTCTTACATAGCCTCCTATTACTCTCCTCCCCCTGTCCTGATTTTTCCACACTTGCTATCTGGTCACGTTAGGTTAATGTGATTTCATGTTTCTTTACAATGAATTAGGACCAATCACGTCAGCCACACTATCAGAGACTCTTTCACCTGTCACTCTATCTACCAATGTGATATATGCCATCATGTGCCAGCAATGCCTCTCTGCCATGTACATTGGCCAAACCAGACAGTCTCTACGCAAAAGAATAAATGGACACAAATCAGATATCAAGAATTATAACATTCAAAAACCAGTCAGAGAGCACTTCAACCTCCCTGGTCACTCAATTACAGATCTCAAAGTCGCAATACTCCAACAGAAAAACTTCAAAAATGGACTCCAACGAGTTGGAGCTGAATTGGAAATAATTTGCAAAATGGACACAATTAAAATTAGGCTTGAATAAAGACTGGGAGTGGATGGGTTTTCCCATGCTATTTTTCCCACTACTGTTACTCATACCTTCTTGTCAACTGTTGGAAATGGGCCATGCTGATTATCACTACAAAAGTTTTTTTTTCTCCTGCTGAAAATAGCTCACCTAATAGCTCACCTTAATTAATTACTCATTATAGTTGGTATGACAACACCCATTTTTTCACGTTCTTTGTGTATATATATCTTCCTACTGTATTTTCCACTGCATGCATCCGATGAAGTGGGTTTTAGCCCACGAAAGCTTATGCTCAAATAAATGTGTTAGTCTCTAAGGTGCCACAAGTACTCCTCGTTCTTTTTGCTTCTGTTTGGTTACTGATTACTAGTGGAGCTTAGCTTGAAAACTCATGTACTGTATTCTAATTTTTTGTTTAGTGCAATAGAAGGTATCACATTATTTACCATGTCTGCTATCTCACAGAAAACTGTTGCTTGATTATTTATTCGAGCAGGGGGACCATAAACAAATACAATCTGAAAATAAAAAACATAATGGAAAATCCAGATTCCACATGAACTGAATTATTATTATTATTATTTAATAAATAAGATTTTCTTGTACAATAAATACAGGCTATATTAAAAATAATACATCATCAAGTAGATTTTCTGTTTATTTTTGTGGAAAAAAATAAAAAGGCCTCGAACTGAACAACAAGGGATAAACATTCTAGTTAACAGATTTGGGTGCCATTAGCATTGCAGCATTATATAATATTTGTATCATAATGAAAATACTATGTAATTAGTAATGCTATCACTTCTTTCTGAGTAGGAAAGTGAGTGCTCTCACATATAATCCCTTTACTCAGGTAAATATGAAAAATAATTTCCCAGTGGCAGGCTTTTCATTTACGGTGCTCCATGGTTGTGATTTAAAATATTAATTTATGCCATGCACTCTAATAGAGTGAGAAATCATTGAGAGAGGAAAAAAGTGCATAGAGCTGAAAATAAATGTTTTTTTCGTTCCTATTCTAGGGGATAATGTATTCATATTTCCTTTGATTACAAGTATTTAGTTTTCTAGCCTTTTAGAGGACATTTCATGTGTATTATATATGTATACACACATAGACACACACACACACACACAAACACACACACATTTTTATTCTTGCTTTATATATCTAATAGCATTAAAGTATATTTATCTTCTGTTTGCTTTGCACAGATATTACATTTTTGAGGGGCAACCATTTTTATAGCAATCCATAAATAATGTAGTCGATATATTTAATTGTGTCCGGCTGATGAAAGCTATGTTAAGATTTTTATAATAAACTTGCTTTTCAGGGCCCATCAATAATACACACAGACTTGTTCTAAGTATATCTTGCCACTAAAACGATGATCATAATACTTTAAACAACAATTTTAATGTATTTTATTTTTACTGCAGCTATCCCTATTTTGCATGAACTAGGACAGCAACAAACATCTTCACATGACTGGGGGGAACAAAAGCATCTTAAGGGCCCAACTCAGGCCTGGTCTACACTACCCAGTTAGGTCAATGTAAGGCAGCTTATGTTGACCAAATATGTCTGTGTACACGCTGCAGCCTTGTTCTGTCAATGTAAGTGCCTTGCTACACTGACATAATAACTCCACCTCCACAAGAGTTGTAGCGCTTATGTTAGTGTAGTTATGGTGACACAATGTCTGTGTAGACACTGCATTCCTTACACTGGATGTTGTCTGTCTTGTCAATTTCATTGGCGCCGTGAAATTGACAAGAAAGCCAGGAACTAGAGAAGGGCTACCTCAGGCACCCCACTCCCAGCTGGGCAAGAAGCCTGGCTTAATCTTCAGAGAGGCAAGAAAACCAGGCGGCTGACCCCTGCTCCTGGCTGGGCAGGGCCGCTCAGAGGACTCAGGGGGCCTGGGGCAAAGCGAGGGAGCGGCGGCGCTTGTACTCACCCGGCAGCGGTCCAGGTCTTTGGTGGTGGGGGGCCCTTCAGTTGCTCCACGTCTTCGCCAAAATGCTGACAAAGACCCAGACTGCTGCTGGGCCAGGGCTCGCAAGGCCTCTGTGGGGCCCGGGGCAAATTGCCTCACTTGCCCCCCCCAGTGGCTGGGGGTGGGGAACTGAGAACCCTGGGGGGCAGGTGAGCTCCTGATGGGGAGCTGAGAACCCTGGTTCTTAGCACCCCATACTGTCCCTCTTTAGTTGGTGGAAGCACTCCTGGTAAGGGCTCACCCCACCAACAGGAGGGTAGTGTGGACATCAGCTACCATAGTAATTACTGCAGTGGCTGTATCTTGACCTAATATAGGTCAGCATAGAGCAGTAGTGTAGACATGCCCTCGGTTTCTTTGAAAGGACCCGAGATGGCAGATAGCCACCAATAGACTAGGGACCAGATTCCCCAGAGTTCAGCTCCCATTTAGGCATCTAAATGAAGTGGCGAGATTTTCAGAAGTTCTAAGCACCCTGCAGTTCTCATTGAAAGCAGTGGGAGCTGTTAAATCCTGAGCTCTTGAAAATTTGACCCTGTCTTCTTTTCTAAAATATTTATTCTTTTTCCAGCTTTTGTACTGCTGTCAGAGAGTCTGAATGTTAAACCATGTGTACAGTGCCTTGCAATAAGGGCAGTTAATCTTTATTCAGCAGTCTTTCCTTTTGTATCTTGATTTTCTGCTGCTTTGCTTTATGACTTGATCTGTTTTCCTTGTCTAATTTTATTTTAGAATTGTTTTTTTACTTTTCCTTCTCAGTTTGAATACTTTAGAGCCTTTCTAATCAGATTTTGTTTTCCACTGGGGCTTGATGTTGTTGCATTTATCTTTATTCTGCGGGCTCTCTACAAAGTTTTAACTTACAGTAAGCTTGTCTTACACCCTTATTTATTTCGTTATTACAGTCATTGTCAGAGCACACTGTATATTTGTAAATTCAAGTAGGACTTTCATTTTGTCTTGCTTAATGCATAAGCTATATTATATTTACAGGTAATAGTGAAACTTTCTGTGCCACAGTGGTTAGATTTAAAATAGTGCTTTATATTGAACGTTTGAACACTTCTCAGATATTGCACTTACGACGTTTATTCTAGAGATTAAATATTTATGTTATCAAAAGGTTTTGCAGTTGACTTCTCCTGGTAATTGCATTTCTCTGCACAAAATAAGCAATAGACAAGAAGTTATTAACTGGCATGTTTTAAATTTAATTAATTTTTTGTGGGCCCTGTAGAGCTTGGATAGGCATTTTCCTTTTCATATGTACATCTAAATAAATCAATATATACATAAAATGTGCCCTTTGGTTAGAGCCCAACAAGTTACCATGACAACGAGATCTGACTGCCTGGGTTGGAAGGAACAATTCATTTATGTTTTCTTCATCACTCCATACAGAAGGGGAAGATTTAAGCCATTTTGTTAGATTAATTGCCCTCCACTGGGGACTGGAAATCTAGGGTGCAAAGGGAAGGGACGGGCCAGGTTGAAAGCCATGAGGTATACATCACCTTTTCCCCCACCATATATACACACAACTTTTCAACACATCTACTCAGGAGATAATGCAATCTAGGGCTGTATTAACTTCTGAATGGAGCCCCAGTGGTCTGTGAAAGACGTCTTTTATGTCTGGACTGTAAAGGCAGCAACCACCAGGGAAACTCTGTTTGCACAAATCTGTCACTGACTGCCATATTCAAAAGGAGCAAATGGTAGCCTGATGGGTCAAGAAAGTAGCATGGAGGCACTGGTGACCCTGGCCTCCGGCATTTCTTCTGTGATCCATGCTCCCTGATTGTTCCACACACTTATGGAATAAACTACAGGGAAAGCCTAGTTTTCTAGCCCTTATGCAGTCTTTCCAAATAGGGCACATCTTGGCCTTATATTGTCTTTTAGTAAACTTATTTCAGCTCTTGCAGAAATTGGTTGCATAAGGTAGAACAACCCACATTCAGCCTTCGTACAAAACCATCACTTCTCCAGCAGATCACCATATGTTTCACTAATCATGACAATATTACAAAAGCCACATTTTCACATAAATTAAGCATTTTAATTAGTTTCTTTCATTTGTTATACCCATTTAGATATTTCGTCACTTCTTTTTCTTTAGCAAACATTGTGGATGAGGCAAGAAAATTAGTAGTCTGTATCTTAATTAATCTGTCTGTTTTACAGTATCTCACAGCAATAGTGCAGCACAGAAGCCTGTTTTCTGACAAGACTAAACATCTCAGACAATAATTTATATAACTCTGATAGAGCAGGGTGTACGAAATGTGCCCTCTGAACACAACTTTTTTAAATAGCTTGTTATTGTCATTCTGAAAGGTACTAGTTTGGCATCCCTGGGATTAGTAAATTCTTCTCTCTAGAAATCAGTCAAGGCACAGGAAACAACACCATTAGCTTCTCCAGGCTGCTCTTGCAAAATGCATAAATTGACCCACTTCCTGTGATTTAGGTTAAGGTAAAGACTATCTTTTTGTTGCAGAATACCATATAAAGTGTACATTACACACAGTGTCATGAACTTTTCCTCTGATGGCTAGCCAGACCAAAATTTCTTTGTCCATATTTGGCAAAAGTCAGATTGTGGTAGTCTAACTTTCCTAAAGCAGTATTAGGCCGTGTTCCTGCAAAGTAATAAAGTTAAGTATGTGCAGGATGGGTAGTGTTGTGTCCTCCACAATTCAGTGGATGGTTGCTTCTGCTCTTCAGCTAATCAAAAAATCTCATGACATCTCTGCTTTTCTTTGGCCATATGGCCAGAGAATTTTGGGTGAAGGAGCTTGTGTTCTCCACTATATAGCTGACTTGGTGTTCACTGTTGCATTCACAGAGCTATGGGATGTCTAACAGAAGTGCCAAAGTTAAAAGTTCTAGCTTGGTGTGCAATGTCAAATGTATAGGTAAGTGGAGGTGGGAAAGTCAGAAAATTCCAGTTACAGCCAACTAAGGGTTTTTAAAATTTGTTTTTGCTATTCTACTGAGTTGTTTTATTTTATTTTCATTTTCAAAAGATGTGGAAGAAAAATCTTGATAATTTTTAGAGATTCTCAGTACCAAAAAAACCCAACATTTCTTTAATGTGCATATTCTTAGCATGTTGAAATCTGTCTGTACTTCTTATTTATGCAGATGAATTAATTGAAAATATAAGTATTGATGTGGCTCAGACATCAGAAGTAGTTGACACTAGTATATACAGCCAGATGGTGGATAAATCACCAGAAGAAATTGAGTCAGAACGGAATCCTGTTTCCAGGGAAACATGGTTTGATTTTGAAGACTTCTCTACTTGTTTTCAGTAAGGAGCAGAGGTTTTGTTTTATATTCCTTAAAATTTACATCAAAGTAATGAAGTATAGTAAAAAATGGCTTTGTAAAAATTGCATCTCAACAGATCTACTTCCTTGTGTGTATACTGAGTCATGGTGGCTTAATTTTAGGAACAAAAATAAATTGTTGGCATCTTTTACTTCTTTTAGTACTGCAGAATCAACATAGCTAAGCGAAGGCAGGCTGAATTCTATTGGTCCTTGTGCATCATCAGTATAATTCCAAATTTCTGTACCTTTACAAACCGAGTAAAGGCAGTGGGATTGTGCAGCTGTCAATGAAAGACTAATATGCAGAAGCTTTATTATGGATGAGAAGGCAAGAATTCAGCTTAAGGGCTTGTCTATATTGTATAATATAGACATGATTGAACCTGCTTAAATCAGTGTAGCTTATATTATAATAATAATATAAAGATTTTTCGATTGATTTAGTTATAATCAAGACCAGGCTATAGATGCTGGGTTGTGTTTATAAGGCTGGAAGTTTTAAAAAACGTTTTAACTTGTAAATTTAATGTTCATGATTCTGAAATCATTGACTGACAAACCATGCAATCAATGTGCCATTTTTACAGTCACTTTTCAGAGTAGAACTATACTTTTAAATAGAGCTTTTCAGTTATTTTATTCATCTTTGCACAGAGGGCTAGCTCAAGGCGTATTCACCATTCATGTCCCACTTCAGCAATCTCAGGGTGTGTCTACACTAGAGCTGGAGATGTAATTTCCAGTTTGGGTAGATATACTCACATAAGCTCTGATCCGCTAGCCTGCTAAAAATAGCAGTGTAATCATCGCTGCGTGAGCAGCAATATGAGCAGGCATCCGAGTACAATCCAATCAGAGACCCTAGGAATGTGCTTGGGGTGGCTAGCCCATCCTGCTACCCATGTATCTATGGCTACACTGCTATTTTTAGTTGCAAGCTTCTAGTGAATGTAACGGCCGTACTGGGTCAGACCAAAGGTCCATTCAGCCCAGTATCCTGTCTACTGACAGCAGTCAATCCCTGGTGTCCCAGAGGGAGTGAACTTGACAGGTAATGATCAAGTGATCTCTTTCCTGCCATCCATCTCCACCCTCTCACAAACAGAGGCTAGGAACACCATTCCTTACCCATCCTGGCTAATAGCCATTAATAGACTGAAACTCCATGAATTTATCCAGTTCTCTTTTAAACCCTGTTATAGTCCTAGCCTTCACAATCTCCTCAGGCAAGGAGTTCCACCAGTTCACTGTGTGAAGAACTTCCATTTATTTGTTTTAAACCTGCTGCCCATTAATTTCATTTTGGTGGCCTCTAGTTCTTATATTATGGGAACAAGTAAATAACTTTTCCTTATTCACATTCTCCATACCAATCATGATTATATACTTCTATCATATCCCCCCTTAGTCTCCTCTTTTCCAAGCTGAAAAGTCCTAGCCTCTTTAGCATTCATAGTGCTAGTATGTATACCTGAGCTGGAAATTACACCTCCTGCTTCAGTGTAGACATACTTTCAGTCCTATAGAGCCTGTATCCAAAGTAGGGAAACCCAATTTTTTCAATCCTAGACATTTTATATCTTAAAAGAAACCTGGAGATTGTTACTTAGTTTTGGATGTATTCTACAGGCTATTCAAGTGTTGAGCCTCGTTTAATGTTATATAAACAAATAACCTTAATTGTTTTCATTTGCCCCAGTTCTTGCTGCTGTCAAGGTATGAACCCCCACTCTGAACCTTAGTGTCCAAAAAATGGGGTACCTGCATGAACCCCCCTAAGCTTAATTACTAACTTAGAAATGGTAGAGCTGCCACCACCCAAAAATATAGTGTTTGGGGGCACTTTCTGGCCCCCAAACCCTTCCCTGGGACCCCAAACCCAAACACCTGGGTCTCAAAACAAAGGGAAATAAACCATTTCCCCCTTCCTTCTCCCAGATCCTCCTTCCCTGGGTACACAGGAGATGCTGTGATTCACTCCTGAATCTTAAAACAGAGAGAAAATCCACCTTCCCCCTGTTCTTCACTCCTCCCCAGACTCCCCTGAAGAGAGAACAGTGATACTAACAGAGAGAATCAAGGTTTCCTCCGCCTCTTCTCTCCTTCTCCCACAAATTCCCTGTGTAGTGCAGAATCCCTCCCATTGGGTGGTCACACAAGATAAAAAAACAATCAGGTTCTAAAAAAGAAAAACTTTTAAATAAAAAAAAATAAAAATGGTCTCTGTAAAACAAGATGGAAAATTAGGGTCTTTCAGCTTATAGGCACTAGAGAGAATCCTCCCTCAGCACAAATACAAAGTTGCAGCAATCAGAGATACAATCCTCCAGCAAAATACACATTTGCAAAAAAAGAAAACAATTAAAAGACTAACACCTTTCTAACTGTACTTACTAAATTGAACAGAAAAGGCTTTTCAGAAGCCTGGAATATCTGCTTACATGTCTGGTCCCTATCAGACCCAGAGAGAACAAAGAAAAAACCAAGAAAGCACAAACAAAGGGCTTCCTCCACCGAGATTTGAAAGTATCTTGTCTCCTGATTGGTCCTCTGGTCAGGTGTTCCAAGTTTACTGCTAGTTAACCCTTTACAGGAAGAGAGACATTAACCCTTTACCATCTGTTTATGACAGCTGCATGTTGCAGTGTTGTGTTTTTCCTTTCGTATCTTTACGGAAGTCGGAATTTCTTAATATGCAATCCTAGTTCTCTGAGGGGGAACCTAATTTTAGATGTTCCAGTTTTCTATGCATTTTTTTTAAAGCTTTTGTCTTTTAGCCTCACTAATATTTCAGATATTTTATTTTTATGGTTGATATTTCTTTGAGGAGCCTTCACTTTCCACTCATTAAGAACTGACTGAAAATTCTCTATGGCAACAGTTATTGTCATAGGTAGTACATGAAAGAGGGCTATAGCTAGTGCCTGAACCTGCATGCTACCTGTAGGGACTAAACATTATAGAGCACTTTAGAGTTTGGGAAGGACTGCCTGTCTCATGTTAGGGAGCACCAGGTCAGGAGCAAGAATCCTTCAAGATTTCAAGTAGAGTCACCAGGCAAGTGATTTCCCCCTTCCATTCTGCAACACTGTTTCCTATTTGTAAAGGGTGTAGTTTAGTTACAGCTTCACTTAGAGTCAATGGTAAAATATGAACAAGTTTTTAAAAGGTTTGTTCGTTGAACATAGAATAAATTACTGTTAGCCTTTTGAAGACCACCATAATAAATTTATATGCCAAACTTGTCAGTTCCTTTTTCTCATTTCTAAAAAGGATGAGACAGTTACCTATTTTCAGAACTTACACTTTTTAAAAATGATCCCTACTGATCCTTAAAGACTTTATTACACAGAAATTTTAGCTGCCAAGCTAAGATTTTTATCCTGGCAGCCAATGATGTTGAATGTCTTTCTTTGCCTAATGTGAACATAGGTCAAATACAGAGAGCTTGATATGGATGTTAGAAATTGGCATCAATTTTGGGGGAGGAGGAGCAGATCAGCAGTTATAGAATAGGTGAATGTCAAGAATGTATCACTGCCTCAATAGGGACTTTGAATAATCTAAACTCTTCCTTTGTATAAAACCCTGAACTCTGGTTCAAATTATATCATCAGTTAAAGTTGAACTCAGTGAGGTTCACTGGGTCAGACTGAGGTCATAATTTGATTCAGTTTCTTAGTCATTTTCTGGCTAACACAATTTCTTAGAAGAGTTAACAAATTACAGAAAGGCAATCATCCCCTATAGTGATACCTCTGCTTTTCCTATAGTTCAGTGATTTTTTTAGGTGTTAAAATTTTAACACTATTTCAGTTTGTTGCCATTTACAAATCCAAATAAGATGAAACTAGCTGTCAGACCTGCATAAGAGAGAGTTAGACCTGCAACAAAGGTACTAATCAATGTCAACAGCAGAGGTCGGCAACCTCTGGCACGTGGCTCGCCAGGGTAAACACCCTGGCGAGCCAGGCCAGTTTGTTTATCTGCCGCGTCAGCAGGTTTGGCCAACCGCAGCTCCCACTGGTCGCTGTTCAGCGTCCCAGGCCAATGGAGGTGGCATGAAGCCATGGCCAGCACATCCCTCACCCACACTGCTTCCTGCCGCCCCCGTTGGCCTGTTTATCCTGGCGAGCTGTGTGCCAGAAGTTGCAACCCCTGGTCAACAGCTTTCACTGGAGATAAATTGTACGTGTTCATTTTTTAAGAGGCTTCAGATGTTGAACCACTTTCAAGAAATAGTTTTGAGTCTGTTTCATAATGGATAGAAATGGTTGCAGTAGCACTATGTGGGATGAGAGAAAGTTTACTAAATTAAATGATTAATACTAAGATTAATATTCCCCTCATTTTTCTTTTTAGGAACCTGCATGTTTTCCACAAACCAAATACATATGCTTATAGTTATCAGAAAGCCGATTTTAAGGTACATGCATGCATCACATTATTGATTTCACTTTTTTATTGAGAGAGCCTACATCTTGATAATTCATGAGTCCTAAATATTAGTGCTAACCCATGAAGAACAACTATTACAGACAAAATAATAATGCAAAAATATATATGGAAATACTTAAGACAATAGTGGTCATCGTTAAAAGTCAACATGTTGCTGACACTTATACTGCAATATTTCCCTTCCTTTGAAATCAGAAATGATAGTGGTACCACAGATTACTGTTTGGCAATGGCTAAAAAATGATGACTGTTGGAGGTAGCAAAAAGATTTCAGTTTACACTATAGAATACAGTGTGCCAGATCCTCAACTCCACTTAAGTTGCAAGGCAAAGATGACTTAAATTTGCCTTGAGGCAGCCGCTGTGATGCCTCTCAAGAGCATCCCAGACTGATTCAATCTCTGAGAGCCTCAAGATTGGGAGGGCAGAAGTATAGTCTCCCATCCCTTGACTCTTTAGGTGTGCTAAGTGCTGCTTTGGTGCACTTGAGAATCTGGTGCACTTGACTGGAATTACATTTTACATATGTAATTACAATTACAATGTTAAAACACTAGCAATATTTTAGATACCTACAGTTAACTAATAAATTAAGGTAACTGGAAGATTAAACATGTCTGAACGTGTTGCTCCTTTAGTTTCATATTTAGTACATTAATACCCTGTAATTGCTGTGCAGTTAAACTTTGTCATGAATAGACCTAGTACAAAATCTTGTACCCGGAAATTATCTATATGGGTTATATTCCTTAACTGCAGCATATCTTCAGTGTCACTAATCTCACCGTTATAAAATGTAACCAGATCATAGGTCAGTTTTCCTGACCCATGATCTGCTTTGCATATGCAACTTCATGCAACTGAAAACATGCTCTATTTTCTAAAATGTAGAGAACACAATCCTAGCTGTGTGCTAGGATGGCCAAGTATATCCTTTAGAACCCTTTACTCTAGCACCATAATATTTTATTAGACACAAGTAAATCAAATATTCATGCCATCTGGCAAATGAAATATCAACCATATGGGATAACACTTTTGTACTGTAATTTCATAGTTTTATAGATTTTTAAGGTCAGAAGGGACTATTACATCATCTAGTCTGATGTCCTATATATCATAGGCCATTAAATTTCACTCAGTTGCCCCTGTATTGACCCCAATACCTTGTTTGGGGTAAAACATCTCCCTGAAGTGCATCTAGCCTTGATCTGAAGACATGCCAATATTGCTAATATCTCAGTATCAAATTGCTAATATTTACAGTTATGGCTGTGAGAAACACTCCAATTTAAGAAAAATGAAAGAGACAATTAAATGAAGTTTAAATTGGAGTATTTTATAGGAATGTTTCTGATGATTATGCATTAAAGTTTTAAGTAAAGTGCTACCATATTTTATTATTTTTGCAAAGTAGAAATCGTAATGATGCAGAATAAATTGTATGTTAAGGCACAAATCAAGAATATTCATAATACTGTATATCTTACAAGTTTGTTGGAATTGATTACAGTTGGCAAATTGTAGAACAATTCCTGGATGCTTCATATCGTAATGATATTTTAAAAAGGTAACTGAGTTGGTCCCTTATTATAACTGTTGGTCCCTTATTAAATACTAATAGATAAGCAGGGTTTAATTAAATTGGTGGTACACGGGGAAGATGTGCATAAGATGTAGGTACATTTTCTATTAAAGAAACTATTTTTTCTCTAATCTGTGGAAAGAATGAATAATATTAATAGGTAAATGAAACTTGAAGCTCTGTCAGAAGCACTGGTAACAATTAACTGCTTGTTTTACATATGTACATTGAGTCACAAAGTTTGAACTTTAAATCAAAAATTGTAAAAGACTAATTCAACAAATTAAACATGAATGCTCTTTTCCACCTGCAGTTTACAGATGATCGAGTCTTCTATTATTTATTTGTGGACAGTTTGAAGCCTATTGAAATCCTGGTTAGTTTTTCGGCATTAGTACGCTGGGGAGATTCTGGAGGTAAGATCAATAAAGAAAAAAGTGTGTTAATATTGATTGTTCTCAACTGCTAAAGACTTTTATATTAACTGTCTTCTTTCGAAACATGCTTTTTTCTTTTTTTTGGTCTTTTATGGAGTAGGTGACATTCAGTGCCTAGATGGTTTAGTGAGAACTGCAATATTCCCTTTGGATATTTTAGAGTTCTCTCTCCTGCAGTATTGACACATGCTATGTCCATAGTATCGTGATGAATTATGAGTCACAACAGATCTGCTTAGCAAGATGTGTTCACCTGTGCAGTAATTTGGCAGGCTTTAAACAGAGCAAGTTGACTCCAGGAAATGATCTGTCAAAACACTTCGCTGTGCCGCAGTGGTGCTTTTGTATTGCACCACACTGATTGAAAACACTTTTTTTCACATCCTTTTTATGAACAATGCCTCTTAAGGAGTTGTTTACAATGTTTAATCATTTGCTATTCCCTTTTTGTCCATACCTTTCTAGAATGGATTTCCTTTCATTTCCCGTGTCATTTCTGCCTGGTTTTCTCTTCTTGCAAACTGTTCTATCTTTGGGCTGGGTCTACATGCAATAATTGCACTGATCTAACTAAAATTGATGCAAATCCCTGTTTGGACACTTTTGAATTGGTTTACAGCAGACTCATCTTGATACTCTAGGGCTCTGCCTAGGATAAATCACAAATGTCTGAAATATCTAGATCAGGGGTCAACAACCTCCGGCATGCGGCTTGCCAGGGTAAGCACCCTGGCAGGCTGGACCAGTTTGTTTATCTGCCGTGTCAGGAGGTTCAGCCGTTCGCAGCTCCCACTGTCCGCGGTTCACCATCCCAGGCCAATGGGGGCGGTGGGAAGTCACCGCCAGCACATCCCTCGGCCCGCGGTGCTTCCTGCCACCCCCACTGGCCTGGGATGGCGAACCACAGCCAGTAGGAGCCACGGTTGGCCAAACCTGACAACACGGCAGATAAACAAACTGGCTCGGCCCGCCAGGGTGCTTACTCTGGAGAGCTGCGTGGCAGAGGTTGCCGACCCCTGATCTAGATTAATATTTTTAAAGAATTAAGTTAATTGTCGGTCAACTTGAGTTAAATAGGCCTATAAACCTTAGTCTAGACATACCTTGAGGGCATGTAAGTTACATGCCAAGGAGCCAAAATAAAGTGTAATTACACCTATGTGTTAACCCTCTTACAAAGGGTAAAGCAGGTCCAAGTAGTTCTGTGGGAGTCTAAGGTTATGTCTACACTTTGAGCTGGTGGTGTAAATTCCAGCTCAAGGACATGTACCTGCACTTACTCTGAGCAAGCTAGGTCACTAAAAATAAATGTGTAGCAATGGTGACAGGAGGGGCTAGCTACCCCAAGTATGAGCCCATTTGAGATGCTAGGTACGTACCTAGGGAAGCTAGAACCTGCTCCTGTTCATGACACTGTGGCTACAATCTGTTTTTAGCATTCTGACTCAGAGTTGCACACATATAGCTCCTTGAGCAGGAATTTACACTCTCAGTGTAAATGTACCCAAAGTGAGTAAAAAGGGATCTAATTTATATCTTTTCTGAATAAGACCCTCAGATTAGAATGTATACATAACCTCTGTTCTGTGCTGTCTTTGTACACTGGTTAAGAACATAAGAATGGCAATACTGGGTCAGACCAAAGCTCCATCTAGCCCAGTATCCTGTCTTCCGACAGTGGCCAATGCCAGGTGCCCCAGAGTGGATGAACAGAATGGGTAATCATTAAGTGATCCATCCTTTGTCACCCATTCCCAGCTTCTGGCAAACAGAGGCTAGGGACACTTCAGAACATGGTTTTGCATCCTTGCCCATTATGGCTAATAGCCACTGATGGACCTGTCCTCCAGGAACTTTAGTTCTTTTTTAAACACGGTTAACTTGAAAAATGGCTGTATTTCTCCCAGAGCTACCATTAAGGGTAGGCAACTTCTGTGGCTGACTAGGGCACTTACTGGTGGAGGTACCACTGGCATATATCAACTTACAAATAGTCCCTTTATTTTTTCATGGGCTTTGATGACCAAAATGTGCTCCTGACTTCTGTTTCATGATAAAATTTTATCAGTTGCTCTGCTAACTTTATTTTTCTAATTGTTTTTCTTACAGCGACACAAAAAGAAGGTTCTGGTATACCACAAGGCATGCTTACGGTTGAAAGTTTCTCTTGGAAAAGTGTGGCTACTGGACAACTTGTGCTAAAGATACATACATATGCAACCAAAGCTGCTATGCTAAGACTTCCCCCAGGGTGTGTACTGGTCTTTTTTTAATTTCCCCCTAGCACTTAAAGACCTGCTGTTGCCTTAAGGATAGAATTTGCATAACTGAATCTGGAATGGTTAATTATTTGCAAATATTTGAATGTTAAGTTTGCATAATATTTATAGGATTTTTCCAAGTTTTGGTAAGATTGCAATGTTTGTTTGGATTTAAGAATCATTACTACAGTTTTTAAAATTGTGTGTCACTCTGTGAATCCCTTACTCTGTTTGCTGAGCAGTTATTCATGAGTAGTCCCACTAGTTTTTCTAGAAAACAACAACTGAAATACATTCAGTTCTAAATAGAAGGCTTCAGAAATTTGGCTGAGGTATTAGCAGCTCTCTTAACACTCATTTTTATTAAAACTTTTACTGAAGTATGATACTGTAGCCAGTATTGTAACTCTTCTTGAAATGGAATTTATGAAACATGAAAGAACATAAGTTCTTTTTCGAGAGATGTCCCTGTGGGTGCTCCACTTTAGGTGTTGGTGCGCCCCTGCGCCTTTGATCGGAGATTTTTACAGCAGTACTCCTACCGGCCACGCATGGTTAGAACCTGTCACTCACTCTGAGTATGGCACTAGAGAGCATGTGCGGCAGGTACCCTCAGTTCCTTCTCTACCGCCCCCAGCTTGAGACGGAGCTCAGCAGACTCCTTAATATTTCTTTCCTCATCTTAAAATACCTGTAGTTAGCAGTTTTTTCTCTGGTTACTTAGCTCTTAGTTAGTGTTACCTACTTTTCTTCCTACTAGTTAAAAAAAAAAAAAATTCTCGTTCTGTCAGCCACTTCAAATATGCCTGGCTCCACAGGCTTTAAGCGCTACTCCTCTTGTAAGGACTCTATCCCTCTTTCTGAGGGGCACTCTAGTGTATAAAATGCTTGGGGGACACTCATATTCCCCAAAAATGCCCTCACTGCACTAAGTTAAGCTCTAGAGCTAGGAAGGACAGGGAGTTAAAATTAAAACTTCTTCTACTTCAAAAATCCCTGCAGTCTGCCTCAGACCCTGGCACGGACTCTGCCTCCAGACCCAGCTCTAATCCTTCAAAAAAACTAAGAGGACAGCTAAAAGAGAACACTCACAATCAAGAGGAAACTTCACTGGTAAACCTTCTCCTGTCAGCTCGTCAGTTTCCTTACCAGCTCGTCAGTTTCCCCGCCTGAGTGTTTGAGGAGCCGGGCTTCTCCGGTACCGCGCTACACCTGCCTGTGCTTTCGGCGGCAGCGCGAGGCTCTGGTGCGGAGGCGACAGGCTTTCAGTTGCCTGCCTCGATTGTGGCACCTATCGGCACCGCAATGAATGCGGCACGACAACTCAGGCCGGAGGCCGGGGAGGCACCGCAGCCTGCTATTAATAGCACGGCACCGCCTGCGGCACCGGCATTACTACCGCTACTTGGCACGGAGCCAAGACTAAAAAACTCCAGTGCCAGCCCGGGTTTCCTCACAGGATCTCTATCTGCCTTCGCCTACAACTGCCCCACCGTTACAAATTACCCACTCAAGTGACCTCCTAGTGTCACCTACACTGCAATCGCCCTTTTTTGGGGATGGCTTCTCTATACAAATGACTCAGGGTCCGAGCAGCCTTCCCAGTGAGCAGGAGTCTGAAACCACAGGCTGCTGTGCCAGTGCAATCTGAATTCTACCTCACAGTCCTGTCCCCTGCGGACACAGGAAAATTGTCCACACCAACCTCAAGATCCCACCTCCTGGGTGTTCACCCCTGGATGGCACCTGCTATGCCTTTTCCACCACCATGGCAGTATTGGGCTCCGTGGCCATCTTTCCCTCGGCAGCACGTCCGCTACTCTACTCACACTAGACGCGAAACGTCAAAATCCTATGACGCACTTGGCGGCACCCTCCCATCCTCAGGATCAATTAACTCCAGCTCCTGACCCAGTATTACCTGACGTACCAACTGATCCAATACCTGAGGAGGCTTTTACTTCCTTCCCCTCCCACTGCCATCAGATGATTTTCAAAATCCAAGATCTCTTCAAAAGGTTTGCCAATGAGCTTAGAATCAATTTGCAGGAAGTACCTGACCAACAACATGAGCTAACAGACATCCTGCAACCATCTTCGTCATCCAGACTGGCATTACCAATTAACTCAGCCCTTCTGGGACCTGCTAAATCCATCTGGCAGACTCCAGCCACAAGCCAGCCTACCTGCAAACAGGCGGACCGGAAATACTTCATTCCCTCCAAGGGCTCTGAATTCCTTTTCTCACATCCTGGGCCAAACTCTTTGGTAGTGGACGCAGCCAATCAGTGAAACAAACAGTATTTCCGCCCATACCCCAACCAACAGAGAGGGCAAACGCTTAGACTGCTGCTGGGTCGTAAAGGTATATGCCTCTTCAACGTTGCAATTTCGAATTGCCACTTATACCGCAATTCTAGCAAAGTACGACCACAAAACTATAATAAGTTGCACTGGACTTATTGAACACATCCCAGACAACAAGAAACAACAGTTTACAGCTTTAGTTTCCGAGGGCCAAATCATATCCTGCACGGCTCTTCAAGCAGCTCTGGATTCAGCCAATACTGCAGCAAGATCCACCGCTACAGCGGCCGTCATGCGCCGAGGTTCCTGGCTTTCCTCTTCTCTCTTTCCTCGCGAAGTTCAGAGCACCATAGAGGATCTCCCTTTTGATGGTGATAAACTCTTTGCTTCCACCACTAATGAGGTGCTGCACTCAATGAAGGACTCAAGGGCAACTCTGCGATCCTTAGGTATCCAGACCCCTACAAACAGAAGGCGACAGTACAGATATCAACCTTACCACCGTCCGCGCTACCCCTCATATACTCAGCATTTCCCGGGAGCTCAGGATCAACAACAACAACGCCAACGCCAGAGGTCAGATACCAGCGGTGCGTCGCCCCAATTCTTCCGGGGATACCCCAACTTCCTCAAAATAATAAACAAATTTGAACCTTTGGTCGAGGGTCTCGAAACGTCGTCCCCTATTCCGGCGCATGTACTGCTCACAACTGTCTTTGGACATCGTCGTCTACAGCCATTTTTACACCAATGGCAGAATATTACCACCGACAAGTGGGTTCTAGAGGTCATCACAATGGGGTATTCCATCCCTTCCTCTCCTTACCTCCCACCCACCACCCTCCCCGTCCCTTCAGGGACACCTTTCACGAGCCACACCTCCAGCAAGAAGTACAACATCTTCTTCACCTGGGTGCTATCGAACTCGTGCCCAAATGCCACAAGGGAAAGGATTCTGTTCCCTTATTTCTAACACAGAAGAAGAAAACTGGAGGATGGCGACCGATCCTCGACCTCAGCAGACTCAACAATTTCGTCAAGAAACAAAAAGTTCAAATGGTTACTCTCACCACCATAATTCCAGCCCTGCAGCAGGGCGATTGGTTTTCAGCCCTCGACCTACAAGACGCCTATTTTCACGCACTATCCACGTTTTTCTCCGTTTACCTTTTGGCTCGACGCATTACCAATACAGAGTTCTACCATTTGGCCTTTCCACTGCCCCCGAGTTTTCTCCAAACTTCTACCGGTAGTCACGGCCTACCTCAGGAAACAAGGGGTTATAATATTTCCTTACCTGGACGATTGCCTTTCTTCTCAAGGCCTCCACACACGCCGAGGCCCTCCGCTTCATAAAAAATCACCATCGAGTGCTTTCAATCCCTGGGCCTGCAAATAAATGAGAACAAATCCACATTAAGTCCTACCCAACGCCTGGACTTTATAGAAGCAAGCCTCGACTCCAGAACCGGATGGGCATCCCTTCCACCCGACCGTGTCAATACTATACAACTGCTGGCTGCAAGGCTTCACAGCAGCCCTCGGGTCGCCGCCCGAGACTGCCTCCAACTACTGGAGCACATGGCCTCGTGCACTTTCGTGGTCCAGAATGCATGTCTCCACATGATGAGGTGCTTCCAAGCTTGGCTGGCCACGGTTTACAAACCAAACGTGCATTCAATAAACAAATCATTGACCATACCTTACGGGTCAAGGACTCTGTCATACGGTGGACAGTCCCTGACAACCTCTGTTCTGGAGTCCCCTTCCTCCAGACTCCACCAACTGTGATGATGACAACCGACGCATCCCTCACCGGCTGGGGGGCCCATATCTCTCACCACACAGTACACGGGCTATGGTCTCATCCTCGAGACCTCCCTACACATAAACGTTCTAGAACTTCGCGCTATCCGGAATGCTTGCCGTTGCTTCCTCCCACTAATCAAGAATCAGCATGTACGCATAATAACAGACAACATTGCCTGCATGTTCTACGTCAACAGACAAGGAGGGGCTCGTTCCCACTCTTTTTGTTCAGAGACCATGAAACTCTGGAATTGGTGCCTTGCAAACCATCCAGATATCAGCTGTTTACATCCCAGGCATGATGAACACCACTGCCGACGAGCTAAGCAAGCACGCTTTCGGAGATGGGAAAGGTCAAACCCACTCCCACACGCGCCCCAGCCAGATCAGAACTGGTGGGCAGCGTTGCTTTACCCTCCCTGGAGCGGAGGCAAGAAGCAGAACAGTCTCACAGGAGAGACTTTAACAAGGGTAGGGGTCTCCCGCGAGATCCCTACCCTCTGTGCTGACAACACCAAAGGCAGGTGCCTCAGCTTTTTCTGATGCCTAAGCCACAGCTCTCACAGAGCACTGAGGCAGGGACCCGACCTCCAGGATGTCAGGAAGGTCCTTGTCACTCCTGTCCCTTGGCACCGCAAATGGGCCGCAGTGCCAGCAGTGCACTCCCCTGGGCACCGCAAATGGCCACGGTGCCAGCAGCGTGCGTGCTCCTCCTCAGCACTGCCAAACGGACGCCAGTGCCGGCAGCGCACTTACCTCCTGGGCACACCAAGTGGCCGCGGTGCTGGCAGCGTGCTGCTCCTCAGCACTGAAAACGGCCCGGTGCCGGCAGCGTGCCTCTCCTCGGCACCGCATCTCTCCTCAATCCTATACCCAGACATTAAGCCACCGCTCATCCCATCACCAAAGGTTTCCTGAAGGCACGCCAAACCCTATATCCAGATGTTAAGTCACCTACCCTCCATGGGATCTTCACCTAGTATTGTCCTGTTTAACTCACCAACCCTTTGAGCCCTTAGCCACCTGCTCCCTTTTGCACCTCTCAATGAAAACAGCCTTTTGGTGGCCATTACCTCCGCCAGACGGGCAGGCGAGATAGCAGCTCTTGCGGCGGATCCACCATGTGCCCTCTTCTTCAAGGACAGAGTTGTTCTGCGTTTACACCCAAAAATTTCTTCCAAAAGTTCATGCTCCTTTTCACCTCAATGAACCAATACATTTACCAACTTTCTTCCCGAAACCACGCAAACTCCTTTGAGGCCACGATGCACACACCTGATGTGCGTAGGGCCTTGTCCTTTTATCTGGACAGAACACGACCCTTCCGAGGCTCTCCTGGACTCTTTGTCTCTATCGCGGACCGTTCCAAGGGCATGGCTATCTCTGCTCAGAGGCTTTCGAGATGGATCTCTGAGTGCATACGTCTCTGTTATCAGATAGGGAACGTTACACCTCCGCATTGATCAGGACGCATTCCACTGGATCTGTATCTACCTCTGTAGCCTTCCTACGCAGAGTACCCTGTCAGACATCTGTAGGGCGCCACCTGGTCCTCCCACCATACATTCGTTACTCACTATGCCTTACTCAAGGCCCCCTCTCTGACACTCGATTAGGCAGGGCAGTATTGTTTACGGCATTCCTGCCAGATCCGAAGTCCCTACCTCCTTGAGATACACTGCTTTGAAGTCACCTAAAGTGGAGCACCCACAGGGACATCTCTCGAAGAAGAAGAGGAGGTTACTCACCTTGTGCAGTAACTGACGTTTCTTCGAGATGAGTGTCCCTGTGGGTGCTCCACTACCCACCCTCCTCCCCTCTACTTCGGAGTTGGGGTAGCCTCCGTTGTAGAGAAGGAACTGAGGGTACCGGCCGCGCATGCTCTCTAGTGACATACTCAGAGTGAGTGACAGGTTCTAAGCATGCTTGGCCGGTAGGAGTACTGCTGTAAAAATCTCCAATCAAAGGCGCAGGGGCGCACCGACACCTAAAGTGGAGCACCCACAGGGACACTCATCTCGAAGAACGTCAGTTACTGCACAAGGTGAGTAACCTCCTCTTCCCAAACAATTCCAATTTAAAATGATTAGGAAACCATGACATTGATGCTTTGTAGGATCATTTCTCTTGGCATGTAGCCCTAGATATCTGGTTTAAAGCAGTTCCTTGGCTGTAAAAATAAAGAAAAGACAACCCCATACCACCTCCTTCATCCTTAGATATCTACTAGTCTCTTAACATGTTTGAAATGAAAGAAACAATACATGATGTATTGCCACAAGGACTGAATTGCTGGATAATTCAAAGCTTTTGGTTCTCAAAAAATAAAAACTTGCCAGTTTAGTTTAAAAAAGATTATATGAAAATGAACAAAGGACTGCTGCTGTGAACTTTTAGCTTCTTTTTTCTTGTGTAGATTTTATTTAAAAAGATATATATAAAAATAAAATAAAACTCTATCAAAAACTTACAATATTACAAAAAGTACCTATAAAACTTGAACAGAACAATATCTATCTGTCATGTCCTGTATGTTCATGCCAACAAACTATAAATGGAAATCAAATAAGATTTCAAAGGAACAGAAAAGTAAACACAAAGACTTGTTATATATCTGGTATTAAGTCAATCAAGTTGAACAGTGCTCCTTTTTTCTCTAAACTGATTAAAAATATTAAAATGGATTTCATTTGTGACAAATGGCAGTAAAACAAATTTCAGCTGGAAAATAAATATATACATCAGAATGCCTGATTGAACTGGCTCATGGACAGATTAATCAGCATCTACATTCTTCTGAGCTGTGCAGTTTCTGAAAGTTGGAGATTCAAGTTCTGTGGGGGACTGCACTGTCGTAAATTTCAGCAGAAAAGTTAGTCTTCTGCAGGATTCTAAATCAAAGAACAAATCTTTATATTTCTGCAACTGCAAGTTTCAGAGCTATCCAAGAAGCAGGTATCTATTACAGATAAGCTCCCCACCCATGCTACTACATCTCTGATTCCCCATCCTCCACAAGTTACAATCATGCCACAAGGAATAATTAATTGTGTAGAATTTACAACATGTCAGTCTCAGGCAGGGGAGTAGAAGTGGGCTTAGGACTGTCCCTGTGGAGCAGTTTCCATTTCATTCTGTACATGGCGGGACTCACCCCTGCAGCATCTCCTGCTGGTCTCTCAGGGAGTTAGCTCATTCCAGCATCCGGAGCACCCTCTGTAGGCCAGTGATCTGCTTTCCAGCTTCTGGCCACCGTGTCCCTCCCAGGACCCCAGTGCCCCTTTAACTGGGTCTCCCTTTCCCTGGGGAACCCCACCCCACTATCCCCACTTTGCCTCAGTATTGGCTACTCCCCAGTCTCCATCTAGCCCCCATTCCCTGGGGCAGACTGCAGTATCAGTTACTCATCATCAGCAAAGGGGTTTGGACCTGCTGCCTTGGCCTAGCCCTGGGCTTCCCCCTGCAACCACCAGTATGTCTTGGCCTGATGCTAGGCCGCAGCCTGGGGCTTTCCAGGCAGGAGCTCCCCAGCCCCTCTGCCTTTCCCCAGTCCTACTCCACCCTAGGTACCTTGTCTAGCTCCCTGCAGCCAGGCCCTTCTCCCTCTACAGGGAGAGGGGAAACTGTCTGGGCTTCTGGCTCACTGCCTCTTATAGGGGCTAGCTGGGCCTGATTGGGGCTTGGCCACAGCTGAGCCTGCTTTCTCCCAATCAGCCCAGGCTTCTTGCCCCAGCTACAGCCCTCTCCTGGGCTGTTTTAAGCCCTTCAGGGCAGGAGCGGGTAACCACCCCACTACACATTCAAAAAGAAAAATTACTTGGGAATCCAAGTGGAAGCTTTCCTCCCACTGTCCACATGCCAGGAAGAGGTGTAATCTTCGTCCCTAACCAGTTGCAATTAAAAAAAAGCAAATTTTAAAATCTTTGCACCATGTCACTCTTCCTTTATTCTTGTTGCTATTAACCAAAGAAGTTCTCATACCACCGTTCACAAGAGAAAGGAGGAATATGGTGTTGAGTGCCTGATCCTGTCTTGTGTGAATACAAGAAAGAATTCTTCTTCCTTTCAAAATTGGAATTAGCTGTAGTTCCCAAAGGGGCACACTGAACTTCTGTTAATCACCAGCTGATGAGGCTACTCTTGAATGGATTGGGCCTGGAATTATTGCATAAAAGTGGTTTTACTCTAATCTGGTTTTATATTTAAATTTCCTTTTTCTTGCCTAAGTCCTTATAGTAATTTTGATTAAGATAACGAATAACTAAGACATTTTACTATTACTTTAGATTTTCCAGATCAGATTTATAAACTTAAATGTAGCCAGCTGTGGTCTTTGCTTTTAAATTCTTCTTATCATTATTTATTATTTGTTTCAATCAGTGTCTGGAAAACACCATATAGACCCAAAAGAAGGCACAGTCTCAGACCCAAAGAGTTTATACTCTCTCCTTACGAAATACTACAGCAATATGTTATTCTGTGTTATAAAAACCACATGTAATCAAACTAAAGCAGAAAATAAATCTAAAACAGTGGCTTCTCAAATTACAACCTGTAATTATAACCTCACCAGTAGTTTGAGGAGCCTTTCCTCATGCTCTGCTCAATTACACCGCTACCTTGATATAACGCCAACCGATATAACATGAATTTGGATATAACATGGTAAAGCAGTGCTTTGGGGGGAGGGGGGGAAGGCGGGGCTGCACACTCTGGTGGATCAAAGCAAGTGCGGTATAACACGGTTTCACCAATAACGTGCTAAGATTTTTTGGCTCCCAAGCAGGGCCGGCTCCAGGCCACAGCGTGCCAAGCGCATGCTTGGGGTGGCACGCCGCGGGGGGCACTCTGCCGGTTGCCAGGAGGGCGGCAAGCGGCTCCGGTGAACCTCCCACAGGCGTCCCTGCGGAGGGTCCACTGGTCCTGCGGCTCCGGTGGAGCATCCGCAGGCACACCTGCGGGAGGTCCACTGGAGCTGCGGGACCACCGGACCCCCCGCAGAGAAGCCTGCAGGAGGTCCACGAAGCCGCGGGACCGGCGAGCGGGAGAGCACCTCCCGCGGCGTGCCGCCGTGCTTGGGGCGGCTAGAGCCGGTCCTGCTCCCAAGGACAGCATTATATAAAAGTAGAGGTGTACTTTTTTGAGAATCAAGCAATTAGCAATTAAGGGTTAAAAAGGGAGGTGGGCCAGAAAAGAATTTCACTGTTATGAAATTGGTCCACTGAATGAAAAGGTTGAAGAACCACTGTTCTAAAAGAGAGTGCTTTTCTTTTTTGTTATATTTTATTTTTTATGTAGGCGACATGTGTTAATCTTCACTGCAAGTTCCCCCATAGGGCACCATATCCATCTGTGTAGCATGGTGCCATGTGTGTTTGGTGAAGAGGACACTGTTATGCCAAATCTTGACAAGGTACGTTACCATAACAATGCATGCAATATTATTGCAAGTCATTGACCACTGTTTACTGCAGACTGATCTAATTTTTCTCTTGAATTTTGAGTTTGGAGGATATGCAAGAAAATTCTGTGAGTTGTGCAGAAGTATTGTCACAAAAAGAAATTTAAATCTTAATGTAAATAATGTTGCATCTCTATTTATAGTAGATTTTACTGAATAATGTAATGTAAATTCCAAATATATATGGAAGCAAGGGAAACAGTTCTGAGATATTGGAAATGTGAGGGAGAGAGACACATATGAAGATGGGCATTATTATAGCTATGTGATGTAAACGTATAAGCAGGCGTTGGATGATGTGTTTCACATAAAATAGCTGAAAATTCATTAATGTGCCAATATATAATTGGATATTAAAGAATGTAGTGGAAATATTTAAATTAGAGGTCATGTATTGTCTTCTCTTTTGCAGTGTGCAGCTCTGATAGTCATAAAATGCATGTAAAGATTATTAAAATAAGTTAAAAAATGCCGACTTAGTGATGCAAACTGTTGGTCAGATGAATACATTTCCCCCCATCTGGTTGCAAAATGACTAGCAGGCCCCAGAATAGTTTTGCTCTTAAAATGGACTATTGATTCAAAGGGTTTCGTGATAGCTGTGATGAGAGGCCCTGGGGGAGAAATTAATGCTTTCTCAGAGCTGTTGGTTAGGTTGTCTGTAGATCCAGACAGGTGTCTCTTTATTAGTTAAACTCAGTCCATGTTTTCAAGGTTTCCTTTACAAATGATTGGGCCAGAGACTTTGGGGTTTTTTTAAAAGGAAGTGTAGATTCTCAAGCAGAGTTGTGCAACAGATTTTTTAAAAAGGGATATTTTGCAGCCATTTGTACTGCTGTGTAATAATAGGATATTAAAATAGCTTATGCAAGCTAGGATGGATATTTAGGAAGGTAGATTAAACCTGAGAACTTGATATGTTAAGAAAAAAAGAGAAACATTTTCAACTTGTCTCCCTTCTCTTTACAAAAGGGAGAATCTGTGGGTGGAACTTCCTTGGCCATAAAAACAATGTAAAACTGCCCCTGCAGTTGCTTTCTGTGGTCGTCTTTCCACTGATTTTTGCAAGAGGAGCATCTAGTCTCTAGAGTGCCACTCCCAGCTGAGTTTCTACAGTCTCACATAGAAATTCAGGTGAAGGTTAACACTGCTGTGTGCAGCATTCACTTAGACGTGGTGTTCAACCAAATACAAATACTCTTCTAAGAATATATGGATGGGATTAACCAATATTATGTCACAATGTATATTTTAGCTAGGAGAAGCCTTCACTTATTCTTACTACGATATAAATATGCATCTTAATTTTGACTGAATATTTTACAGTGGTTGGTACAAAAGAAGAATAATCAATTCATAATATTTTTATATTCTTCATTATCTGATAAACTGATAGCATTTTCCTTCCACAAGCTAAAATGTTCTCTCTCCCCAGGAGAGCTACCGGTTTATAGAACAGGCTACGGTTATCCTGAAAGCTATTGGAAATGTGATTAATAATTTCAGCAGTGAGCCTGAACTTTCCAAGGCCCTGAAGGAGCTAGAACTAACTCACTTCCCTCACAGCCTCCATGGAACAGGAATAGCTAGAGAACACTTCAAGGTAACAGTTCTAATAATCTGCTTTTTCTAAAAGAGTTCACAATATAAAAGAGTGTGTATGTGTGAACATTCATTCTCTTCTTCAGATAAGCTGCTATCATTATTATTATTATTATTATTTATTATTATTTATTACTATTAGCCAAATTTTCAAAGGGGTCTCCAACTCTGCCTCTGATTTTGCACACATGGTTTGAAATCCATTATAACTTGCATGTGCAAATGATAGAGTTTACAAATAGAAATTGCCTTTCCTTTATATATCCAAATGATAATATATGCAGAACTGTACATGCTAAAATCAGACCCTGTTTTGGCAGTTCGGCGCTGCATGTTTCAAACATCAAAATTCATCGGCTTTTCGAGATCTAATTCAGGATATGAAAGCAAAGAGACTAACCAAAGTTCAGAAAGCAATACACAGAATAATTCCCTACCGTGTCTAAGATTGATGTTGTCTCAGGAAAAATTGATTTGGTTTTTTGTTATTGAAGACAATGGATTCTTTTCATAGTCACAACTTTCCCTTAAATGTTGTATGCATGTAGTTAATTATGCTAGGTCTTTCTTCAAAACATTAAATAATCATGCTTTTAACACAGAGTGTCCTAATATACCGTAATAGCAGCCACTAGAGATAACAAAGTGATTACAACCAAAACCAGCAATATTACTGTTGACTATAATTGGTATTTAGCCACCCAGCCTAACAAATATTTTCCCCGAAATGTTTACACTACTGGACTAGCTCCATCCTGATTTATTTTTTATTCAACGCAACACTTTGTACATTAATTTCAGCATGTGTGACTTGTATTCAGGTACAGAACAGCTGATAGAAATGATGATGCATATTTAATCAGTTAGATTACTCACTAGAAGTATCAGAGGGGTAGCCGTGTTAGTCTGAATCTGTAAAAGCAGCAGAGAATCCTGTGGCACCTTATAGACTAACAGACGTTTTGGATCATGAGCTTTCGTGGGTGAATACCCACTTCATCAGAACATTCACCCACGAAAGCTCATGATCCAAAACGTCTGTTAGTCTATAAGGTGCCACAGGATTCTCTGCTGCTTTCACTGCAAGTAGGTATTCAATTTTTTACATTCACTGATACAAAACAGAAAGAAGCCAGTCCAATTCACAGTAGTTGCATGTGAAACTGGTGCCAGATTCAAACATCTCCAATGTTTAGGGGAGGAAGTAAGAATCAGTGTTTCAGTTTAAGTTAATCTGTGATATAAACAGGTAGCCAAATGTTTTAATAACCCTTGTGCCATTTTATGATAAAGAATCCAAGTCCTATAGGAAGAAATATGTTAGTCATCTCATAAGCAGATGTTTTACATCAGAGTAAGATGAAAGAGTATTTTCCCATTTCTTGCTCCTGAAACTATCTAGGTCTCTAGAGAGAAGTGTTTGTCATATGTATTTGTGCAAAATGGGAGCTCAAAGGCATAAGTTTTGAAATGGAAAAAACAAACAAACAAACATTTGTGGAATATTCTGTATAGAGTATTAATGATCAAAGAAATATATAAATCAGCTTTTTTGACAAAATAAATGGTTGTCTGAATTTTTTCCTCTTTTTCATTTTAGGTTTTCAATAATGCTTTTAGATATTTGATCCAACAAGTGTTAGGTAATAAAGTTCCTCCCAATGTTGAATTCGCTTTTAGATCCTTCACTTTGGATTTGAAAGCCAACGATGCTCCTGTGGAAGACAATGTATCTTCAGGTACTGTGCTGATATTATTAATCATTTTATCCAGATTTGTCTGTCCGTTTCTATTCAGGGGGAGCTGGTCACATACCCTATATTTCGATTGCCTAACATTTGCCATCATAGAAACCCTCAGAACCCCGTTTCTCACTCAGTCTGCAGGCAGGATGCACGAAGCGGGTAAAATAAGGTTTGCATAGGCAGCTGTAATTCTGGCATTTCCTAACTTTCAAGTGGTTTACTTTGCAACCTAAGTAACTTTTTGGTGTGACTTTTATGCATATAGTTTATATGTATATGGTCACATATTAAGCCAGAATTAGTGATAAACTGAAAAACTCTTGAGAATCTTATAGGTACAACCCAAAACATACATTTGTTTCTTGTAGGAAAAATCTTGTTGGTTCAAAGTCAAAGTTTACTATGCCCTGGCTAGAATCTGTGTAGAATTTTGTGAGTACAGTTATGTAGAAAACCTCTTTAGATATTTCCTCTTGTCTAGAAGTGAAGACATGAGATACAATAATCTTATCCACTTCCTAGACTGAGCTGGGCAAATGATGGGGTTTTGGTTCACTGGCAATTCCAAAAAATAAACATGACAATCATTTTGGGCTGAACAAAATGCATAGTTTGAAGTTTCTAAAATAAAGTTAAAGGAAACTCTGAAACAAAAAGTCATCTTGAATAAAATATCAAAATGTTTATTTTAAAAGAACCAAAGGTTCCCTAGCATGCTTGAAAGTTTCAAACAGCATCACATTAAAGTATGCCAGCAGGGTCTACATGTACCAATTAATAAACAACACATTAGTGCACATTAAAAATCACACCCCCTCCATTGCCCCATCGTGTAAGACAAGTCTTTAGTGTAAGAGTGAGTTTGTGACATGTGAGCTGGAACTAAGACCCATCAAACTGTTCTCATATAGAAGCCACACGCATCCTTCAGATGGGAACAATTTTTAATTCCTGTTGAAGAAACTGGTTATCTGCAGGTGAAAGGCTTTGTAGCCGATTAGCAGTGACCTAAAGCATTCAGCTCCCTACTCCATTACACTATTTAGAATGCAGCCTTCTTATTTAAAAGATAAGTTTAAATAAAGTTCTAATGTTTTTAGAGCTTACACAGGCAGAGACTTCCATATTCTCAACACACAGGCAAAAACTACCCACACATCGCTCTCCTGCAAACCCACTGTATAATCAAGAACCTTGTCCTGTTCTTAAAGGGACAGCTAGCATTAACAAAAGTACAAATAAGATAATCAACATTAACACAATGTTCCAATTTAATTCTAGACACAGTGTATGCAATATAAAATCATTTCCATAATTACAGTTACTTCAGGCTACTCATACTAATATAAGAGGAGACACTATAGATTTATTAAGTGAGTTAACTGAGGCCTTACACTCAACTCAGTGGCATTGACTGGCTGTGTTACCTCTGCTGTCCCAATGCACTGTTCAGGCTCCTCTGCCCGTGGCACCAAATGGGTACAGTAAAGGGGAGGGTATTGAGTTGAAAATGATAAAACAACAAAGAGAAGAAGAGGAACAGCTTAGATGGTGTAGCAATAAAATTTAGGTTTTTTGGCAGTAGCCTGTAAAATTGCTACAGATTCAGGGCTAGAGACCATGTTCATGCTCCTCCTACAAGCTGCCAGCTCAGCCTACCAAAAATTATATATAAAAAGAAGGTTGCAAAGTCGAGTATTCAAACTTAAGGAAATACCAGAAAAAATATAATCTTTGCAATCTTAACTCTGTCCTCTTTTGCATGTGAATTATGATATAGTCTTTAATTACTTAATCCTATACTCTTGCCCCTGCCCCCCATTTGGGTGGCAAGCAGGGTTTGAGCCAGGACTTTTAGGTCTGTTGCATAGATCTTGAGATAACAAAACCTGCCGGTAGTAGAAGTATACTGTTATCCTCTCTTTTCATGAGCCTCTGGCAGGGGAGCAGGAACAACACAGCAGTTTGCCTGTGGGTTACACAGCTATTTATGAGACTCAGCATTTCACAGCAGTATCAGGATTCACCCCTTGACTGTGGGAGGTGAATGTGGTCTTGGGGCTAAAGTAGTAGTTGCAGACAGAATAGAGAGGCAGATTTTCGTTTTGAAAGGCAGTGTACCTGAATGGATAAGACAAGTTTCTGTCATTTAGAGACCTGTCTGAAGTGGCCTTGTACTTTATTTGTTAGAGTGGTCTGCTTCCTGAGATAGGTATATGAAACCTTGGACAGTAATAAGGGCTGTGATATATTAACAATATTAAGCAGAAGAGGGGAGACCAGAACCCATGGTCTCCTGACTCTAAACCTAGGGCATTATTCCTTAAGCCAAATGGTGTTTGGCAGGGGAATCTTTCATTCTCTCCAGTTATGCCTGAGATTTTACCTGATCTGCCGGCAAGTGTGACTGGCTTCCCAAATATGAGAGTGAAACACAACACTCAGATCAGTAACAGAATTCTTTGTGGGGAAAGGTTTTTTGTTATTATGGAGGTGAAAATTGTGCCTCTTGTTTCAGGGTGTCTGTGGAATCTAACATAACTCCATCAGTTTCTATTTGGCTAATATTTTGTAGGTTATTTTCCAGCTAGAACAAGAGACTTAAATTAAATTCTGTGACAGAAGTTGACTCCCACTAAGCAGAAATACCAGCTTACCAAATCACTGTGAGCTAGACAAGTTTGACCCATGATATTAGCATAGTAGTTGCATGACAACATCATGTAATTACTCAATAAATATATGTCCCCATGTGGTATATCTTGATAACAGTGCTTTAACTTACATTAGTTCTTATATAATAAAATTTATAACAGGATGATGGGATAGCGTAAATGGAAGCTTTGTGAGCAAATCAAGGCATTTCTGGAATATAGCTCACATAATTGTTTAACTCTCAGTCAAGCAGTTGTAGTGATTGTAGCCTTCACGTCACACCCTGTTTATAGTACTGTTCATTGTTCTTTTTCTTTCAGAGGTGATAGAGCTAAATATTCCTGTTGCTTGGCAGAACAGAACTCCAACTTCTGAAGAAGAAGCTGCAGTGCTTAAGCTGCAAAGCAATTGGAGAGGGACCTATATTAGGCAATTGATAAATGGCAGAAAACCAGGTAGGCCTGTTAAATCTTATTTTAAGTGTTTAATGTTTCACCATATTATTTTATCTGTGCTACCCTCTTATTAGTTATCTGAAAATTTGATAACATTTTTTACTAGGAGTGCAGTGAAATATTATAGATGAAATGAATATGGCTGATTAAATTGAACATTCTGCTTGACACAGAGCCCAGTGTGACATTCAGGATACGTCTACACTGCAATTGGAGATACAGTTGCAGCTCATGTAAGCATAGCTGAACTACCTTTAATCTAGCTAGAGCAGCTAAAAATAGCAATGAAGATGCAGTGGCACAGCCCACAGCATAGGCTATACAAGTCTGCCCAGAACTCTGGTATATGCTTGCATTGCTAACCCATGTCAGGATACAGGCCATGTCTACACTACGGGATAAAATCGAATTTGCTAAAATCGGTTTTATAAAACTGATATTATAATTTCGATTTCATGCGGCCACACTAGCACAGTAATTCGGCGTTGTGCGTCCATGCTCCAAGGCTAATGTCGATTTCTGAAGCGTTGCATTGTGGGTAGCACTTCCATAGCTATCCCATAGTTCCCGCAGTCTTCCCGCCCCTTGGAATTCAGGGTTGAATCTTAATTGTCGCGGGGGGTTCTGGGTAAATGTCGTCAGTCATTCCTTCCTCCGGGAAAACATCAGCTGACAATCCTTTCGCGCCGTCTTACCCTGACATTGACCCATTACATGCAAGAAACGCCATAAGCCAGGCAACCATGGAGCCCGTTCAGCTTTTTTTTTTCCGGCACGTGTATGTGTACTGGATGCGTGGACAGACGAGGCGATACCACATCGAGCTACACAGCAGCATCACTTGCTGCTTTGCAATAAAGCAGAGATGGTTACCGCGTCGTTCTGACCATTACTGCGAGAAAACTGGCAATTGAGATGACGGTTATCTCTCCTCTCTGTACTGTCCCGCTATCATGAGTGCCCCGGCTGAAATCGGCCGGGGCGCAACGCAACAAGCAAAATTGGATTGACTCACTTGGACTGAGTCAATCCCCTCCTTATGGTTTCTAAAAATAGAGTCAGTCCTGCCTAGAATAAGGGCAAGTGTATTAGAGGACCAGTGTATCAGAGCACAGCTGCTTCCGTGTCAATATTCACAGGGGTGCCCTGCAACAACCCCCACCGTTGCTTCCCTCCTCCTCAACCTTCCTGGCTAGCGGCAGTGTCCCCCCCCCCCATTTTGTTCATGAAGTTATAAAGAATGCAGAATAAAAACAGAGACTTGTTAGTGAATGATAAATGAGGGGGACGCGCACTCTCCGGGGCTATGACAGTCCAGGCAGTACAGAATCTTTTCTTTACACAGAAAGGGAGGGGCTGAAACCCCAGTTGCTATGATGAAGATGCTTATTAGCCGTTCTGTCCTATCTACTGGGAGTAACCAGGAATCATTCCCCATGATATGAGTAATTATCAGGCATGGGGTTCATGAGAATTTACATCCTATGTGCAATCTGCTCTCACACGGGGAGGGGAGAGGGCAGAGTGCTCTTTCACTGCGTAGCATCGCGTCTACCAGCAGCATCAGTACACAAATAGGGTGACACTGAGAAAAGTCAAGAAATGATTTCTTTCCCTTCTCTTCACATGGTTGGGGGTGGAAGCGAAGGACTATTCCCTGAATCTCAAGCGACCAGACAGCTGTGTTTGAACCTACAGACATTGGGAGCTCAGCCAAGAATGCAAATACTTTTCAAGAGACTGCTGTGGACTGTGGGATACTGGAGTCCTCACTCCCTCCCTCCATGAGGGTCCCAATTATCTCTGCTCGCCTTATGCTTTTCACGCCAGCATTGTAGTCACGACAGATTTTTTTCAAACACGTGTTGGCATTTTCTTTTCAGGTAACGGAGTCTCTGATACACATCAGAATTTGTCTCCCCATCACAGCTATCAGTATCCAGTATTTTCCCAGTCACGGTACATGGTTGGATGCTCTTTTTGATTTATGACAGACTGCAACGCACACCCTGGCTCGAAGTCATGCAGAGCTCCCGAGGAGCACACAGGAATTCGCTAATCAAAAAAGTTCGCAGGGGGCTTTTCCCTGTTTACCTGCGGCCATACTAGCTATTACGATCATCACCGTATTAGACTGCCCAGACGCTGGTCCATAGTTAGTGGTGCAACTGTGGATGACCGCCCCAACGTAGGCCAATGTACATTGTCAGATCTACCGTCCCACACTAACCGTAATCGCCGCGAATGATGTTAATAATCGAATTTAGCGCTAGCTCATCATCGGGGTGGAGACAGGAAATCGATTTTAAAAGACCCTTTATATCGACATTTAAGGCCATTGCTAGGTGGACGGGTAACACGCATTAAGTCGATTTAACGCTCTTTAAATCGATTTAAACGCGTAGTGTAGACCAGGCCACAGGCTGCTACATCTTCACTGCTGCTTTAGCTGCATTAGCTATATTATAACTAGTGCAGGTGTGCCTACCTGAGCTGTAGCTACACCACTGACTGCAGTGTAGACATACCCTTAGTCACATTAATGATGGCAGAAATTCACCATGGACCTGACTTAAAGCTCATTAAGTCAATGGAAAGACTGCTGTTGATTTCAGTGGGCTTCGGATAAGGGCCTGTGTAAACGTAGTTTTGGTTAGCTCAAAATATTATGATGGGTTTAGTTTGTGGAAAGTGGAATATAATTTAGTTATATATAATATATAAAATCAGTTTCCTCAGAATAAAATTATATTAAGCCACACAATGAAACTGTTCACTTAAAAATACTATTCCTTTAAACAAGGTAATACATTTCTGAGAAGTATTCCCACAGATCTCTACAAATAAAACAAGAGCTCAACATAGCTAACAGTTTGTCATTCTTACATAAAGGCTTATGTGTGTTTTACTAAAAATATTTGAATATTTTGATGCCCACTTGTGATCAAACATACAGTAGCATTTTCAAGAGAATATGTATGAACAGCTGGCATGGGTGAATCATAAACAGATAAAGTATAAAGAGGTCTTTTTAAGTTTGCCAATTACATATTGTATATCCACATTTTGTTTTGTGTGTGGTTTTTTTTTTTTAAATGTAGATAGTGAAGAAGATTAACAGTCTGAGTTTAGGTCAGTAGTGAATCTAAATGTCACTGGCAAAATATTTCATGCATCTTATTCTGGCTGGGAAAGAGACTTTGATAAGAATAGCATGAGCAGATTGGGAGGTGGGGAGAGAGACCTTGAGTAAATCATTATATATCACTGAGAAATATGTAGACAACTATAATATAAAAATTGATGATGATAAAAATTACAAATAAGTGTATGACAAAAAAAAGTTTTTCATCATTCATACCCTAAAAACTGCTTAATCACAGACAGATCTACATCAGAGACTTAGCAGGGAATGTCAGCAGAAAGTCCAAGAATGTATCAGCGTAATGGATCTTTCAAATCCTAACGATGATGATGATAAATAAATCTGCATATCTACATCTGATGTTAATGAGTTACCCTCACAATAACCTCGTAAAGAATGTAGTTGTTGTTAACCGCATTTTACAAATGAGGAAATAGAGATACAGAGATTAGTTTTCAAAAGGGCAAAAGTCCAAGAGCGTGTACAAAAATACAAAAATATATTTAATGCTTTAGTTGTATTGAATCTCCTTAATCTTTTCCTAATATATCGTATGTGATAGAGACATATGCCATGAATATTGTTCCAATATGTATTTCGTATGAAACAGTTCTGCAAATTAAATAAAACAGTGCTAGCCTCACATGACACAGTGCAATTTTTTCTTGCAAATATTATATAGCTGATGATTCAGTCAAGTCCTAACTTTCTTCTGAAGCAGGTGAGCACTGAACTTTCAGATGCGTCTGGCATTTCCTTTCCTGTAGTGGCCCATTCATATAAGAAGTTTTTGTGTTGCTATTGGGTGGTTTCAGAGAGGGCTTTGTGCCATCACATTCTATCTGTTCTCCTATCGATACACTTCATCGGACTAAAGAACCATGGTGATCTTTTCAGCCAGTGCAGGAAAAAGGGCGCACAGGGTGCCAAGGCAACAGTTGTCATATGATTACAATTTTCTGACAGCTCGTGAGTGCCTTGGCACAGAAAACCGCCCTGTGAGAGAGACATGCTTCCTGGGTACTACCTCCTTCACTAATACACCATCCCTTTTGGGTTGATTCTTCCTTTTGAATGATTGCCAGTGCTACCCTTATGGAAGCTTTTTCTCTCCATGCATTGTGCATTCTATGCCTGGGTCAGTCTTGTCTTTGGCCAGGCACCCTCTCTCTCCTTCAGATCTCTCCTTTAAAATCCACCTCTTCAAGCAATCCCTCATACATTCTTCTTCTCATCCATAATCCCAATACTCTCCCGCGCCTGAATGATTATCCCTAGTCTGTCTTATTTAGGCTCTTTGCCCCAAATAATTTAGTGCCTACCTTATTTATTTTTGGCAAGCACCATATAAATTAACAGTGCTTCAGTCTATATTCATCATTCTGTTCTTCTGGAGATTTAGCTTTCCATGAGTCAGTTGCCAAGTGGGTTTTTCCTAACTATTTTCTTTTGTTTGTCTCTACCTCTTCTTTCCCAGTTGTTACTCCTCTTCACTGTCAAGTATCAGGGAGTAGCTATGTTAATCTGTATCCACAAAAACAACAATGAGTCCGATGGCACTTTAAAGACTAACAGATTTATTTGGGCATAAGCTTTCGTGAGTAAAAAAACCTCACTTCTTCAGATGCATGGAGTGAAAGTTACAGATGCAGGCATTATATAATGACACATGAAGAGAAGGGATTACCTCACAAGTGGAGAATCAGTGTTGACAGGGCCACTTCGATTAGGGTGGATATAGTCCACTCCCAATAATAGATGAGAAGATGTCAAGTCCAGGGGAGGCAAAGCAGCTTATGTAATGAGCCAGCCAGCTCATTACAAAAGCAGCTTTGCCTCTCCTGGAATTGACACCTCCTCATCTATTATTGGGAGTGGACTACATCCACCCTGATCTCCACTTGTGAGGTACTCCCGTCTCTTCATGTGTCATTATATATGGGGATGTATACTCAGGGCCAGCTCCAGGGGTTTTGCTGCCCCAAGCAGCCCAAAAAAAAAAAAAGTCGCGATCTGCGGCAATTCAGCGGGACGTCCTTCGCTCCGAGCAGGAGTGAGGGACCCTTCGCCGATTTGCCACTGAATACCTTAAAGTGCCGGCCCCGCTCCGGAGTTGCTGCCCCAAGCACCTGCTTGGTAAGCTGGTGCCTGAAGCCGGCCCTGTGTATACTTCAGTAAAAGGGACTGATCACATCATTCTTCACCTTAGCAGGAGGGCTGCTCAGCATGTGACAAGGAGAATGCTGATGATACAGGAGATGGTACTGCCTTAAAGGAGAAATTAGTTTCCAGAAATGCAAGAATTCTGTAAAATTTAAAATTAGAACATAACTTGATTCAGAACATGACTGACTTGCCCCGATAATTTTTTTCTTTTTTTAAAAAAAGAACAATGATAAAGTTAAATATTTTGTGATTTTTTTTCTAACACATTTTGTTATTTTCAGGCACTAAGGAGAATGCTAATGTCAAAGAAACCCTGCAAAAACTGTGGACTTTGATTGAATCAAATATTGAACAGTGTGGTGTAACTCTACTGAGGTATTATGTAATAAATGAATTTTTTTTATTGCAGCCTGTTCCACAGAATTCTTTGTATAACCATACAGCCAATGTTTTATTAGAATAAATGTGATGAAAGCATGACTTGTTTTGAAATTTTGAAAATATTGTTTAAACATACAAAGCATTTGAGATTTTCAAAGACACATTTAAAATGCAGTATCTTTGGGTTTGCTTTAAAGTGCTTCTTGTTCAAAGTGTTTTAAAGGTAAAATAAAGCTTTTAATCTTCAAATGGGGCCTCAGAAGAAAAACTACAAGATGGCAGCATGATGGGAGGGAAAGGAAACTACACTGGATGATTAGAAATTGTAAAGAAGTTTTGCAAAAGCAATGAAATGTTGGGTTGCTACGTGCAATTGGTCTTTGGCTTCATGCCACTCAGCAGATATGCCAGAATCACAATATGAACACAGATGTGACAATTGTCCCCTATTGGTTAGTAGGAGAGACTGAACCCAGGACTTCTAGCTTCATAGCACATGACTTTATCACTTGAGGTAAAGCAATATCGTCATTAACTGTTAGCAGTAGTAAATTGTTATCGTTTCATGTGGACCAGCCAGTAGGGAAGGACATATAACACACACTGTACCAATGGGTCACATATACCCTGGTGTTCTTCCTTACATGTAGAAGTTGAAGTCAAGATCTAGGTCTTCTCCTTATTAAGTTTAAGTATTCATCTCTTTTATTTTTGTTTTTTGTTTTTCAGAGAAATGTTTAAAAGCAACTGTCAGTCTATCAAAAAATACCCCTGCTATGAGGATGAATGGGCTAAAACAACTTTTGCTGATTATGCTGTAACGTATTTTGATCAGCCACCAAATTTTTGGTTTTTAGTTTTTAGGTGAGTTTCAAATATTCTTATGTGGAAATAATTTATTATGGAGAAGCAGTAGCCACTACACATTCAAAGTTGCAGCCAGCTTTCTTTTTAAAGCCCTATTTTACCTCACCCAAAACTCTGTTTTGGAAAATTGGGTGGGCATGAAATTGCCAAAGTTAGTCTGAAGGCAGTGGAGAATGTCTGTGGAAGTTCGAAAACAATTCATTTTAACTGGTTTTGAATTACAGGTAAAAAAAATACGCTGACTCGGATATCTCAGTTTTTGGATGTCCAACTTGAGGCACCATAAAGGGGCCTAATTTTCAGATGGCAAGTGCTCAGCGATTTTGGGAAAATCACACCTTTCCAGGTGTCAAAAGTTGGGTATCCAAAATCACTAATCAGTTATTTGAATTTTGGCCACATTAATTAAATGAATTCAGATTTTTTTTATATAAAATGACTATTTTGATAATAGAAGTAACGTTAATTAAAAACTTCTGTGAAAGTACAAGCAATAGAGAGTAAAAATTAATCAACTATGACATTGGGTTTTAAAAATAACCTTTTAAACTTTAAGTCTAGAATTAGAATCTACAAAAAAGAGATCAATGTTACATCATCTTTGTCTTCCCCTTTCCTCTGCTAGCTGGGCAACGCTCACTCCATATCCACTCTGTCCTCTCGTATACAGTCAGTCCACCATTTTTCGGCTGTTTTTGATCTTTGCACGCAAACTCTAGTGACAGATGCCTCTCTAACAGGATTCTCTTCATCCATCCTTCATACATGCTGTCACAGGGTGGTCCCCTAAGTCTTTTCTTACCTTAAGTACAGACCCCACCCACTCCAGATCTCCTTCACTGCCAGCTAGACCAGGAGGCCACCACCACTAGTGCTATTTACATTTTACCGTTCCCAGCCAGCTCCCCCACTTGCTTTTGGGGAAGGGAGCAGTACTAGAAGGAGCCAGCTCTGCCTTTCTTCAGGGTCTTAGCTCCTCCATCCAGGGCTTCCTTCTTCTCAATTTATCTGCTCCCAGCTGTTTGGGGTTATGTCCTCCTCTAGGTAACCCCTCAGCTATAGCTCCAGTTGTTAATTGATCCTGTAATTAGGTCCCAATTTACCTATATTGGTGGGGATTTGAATGACAGGATACTGACTTAGCTCCTGACTCTGCACCTCTGTTACACATGCCCATATCATCTCATCTCAGCCTCCTCTCTTGCATTTTCTGCCTGATACCACAGACCTTGGTCTTGCATCTGATAACATTCTGCATTTGGTCCAGTAATGCCACCTCTTCACTGCCCTAAGGCTTTTCAGTTCAATGGTGTCAAGTCTTCTCAAGTGCTTCTCTTTGGTTGCCAATGTCTCTGATCCATACAGAAGAGTGGTCTTATCGTGGTTTTGTACAGTTGTCCCTGAAGTAGTCTAGACATCTGTTTAACATAGATCACTCCACTTAACTTGCACCAGACTTTCCACTCACTCAGCAGCCTTGCCTGGTGTTCTTTGTGGATTTTTCCATTTGCTGCTAACCAGCCCTCACAGTTTTTCAGTGTATAAACCTGATTTAGGTACTGGCCCTCAATACTGATATTCATCTGTCTTGGTTCCATGCAAGTCTCGCGTGATTTCAGTTTTTTCTTTACTCGTTTTGAGGCTATAATTTGTTATTTCCATGTTCCAGGCATCAATCACCTAGACCAGATCTTCCTCCCTGTTGGCAGTTATCCTCTGCATAGATCACCTTTGTATCACCTTCCATTTGTATTTTCCTATTTATAAAGTCCATCAAAATTATGAATAGTAATGGAATAAACACTGATACCTGGTGGAGTCCAACTTTCACCTCAAACCGCCCCTGTTGCACTGAGGCATCTAACTTTTTATCATGGAGCTATGTGACCAGGTGTACCGGGCCCTGAGGTCCCCTGCTGGAGGCCTCACAGCCCTACCACATCCCATCCCAGGAAAGAGCAGTAGAGGTTAGTCCTCCAGGCTGCCTCGAGTGACAGCGGGGAAGCAGCCAATCCGAGAGAGGTTGTAGGGAGCAACCAATCAGAGTCCAGCAAGCTCATATAAAAAGGAGCTGCTGGACCACTGAGCAGGATCAATTGCTGGCAGAGACCAGGGGAGTAAGAAAAATGCTCCTGGCTGGCTGCAGGAACTCAAGAAAGACTTCAGCCTTGGGGGAAGGGTGAGGGTGAAGGTGAAGGTGGGGAAGTGGCCCAGGGAACAGTAGCAGCAGCAACAGAGTAAATAGTTAAAGGGAAGAAGCAAGTGGCTGCTACTTTATAGGGTCCCTGGGTTGGGACCTGGAGTTGTGGGCAGTCCTGGGTCTGCCACTGAGGAAGTGCCTTAAGCCCTGAGTGACTCAGCTGAAGAGCTGGGGCAATAGGTGAAGAGTCTCCAGGGAGGAATCCCTGGGGTACGGCTTCATACCTTGAGGGGCAATTTAAGAGAGCCCAGGGAGGGCTGCAGGAAGAGACCAACCAAGGGTACTGTGATAGGCCTTGTTGGACTGGTATCTCAGAAGGGGTTGGTTTTGTTCACATATGAACTGTGTGTGACTCAGCCAGAGGGTGGTAGCCAGTGGGAGGCACTGCAAGCAGCACAAAACTGAATAAACAGCAGGTGCATGCACATATTTGATACAGGGCGCTCATGAGAAGCAAGTGGGCCCCAGAACAAACCATCATACAGACCTGTCACCATCTGGACAAGTGCTTCTGGTACTCCATAGGAATGTAGCAGAGGCACCAGTAGTCATCTGGATACTAGGTACTTTGTCAAATGCTTTCTCCAAATTGATGAAAGTCTAACCATGCTTGACATTTCCCTCTAGCTTCTTTTCGACCAACTGTCTAGTGGTGAACATCTGTAATCCCTTTCCTTTTCGAAAACCAAACAGCTCCTTTCCTAAAACAGGCTCCACTATTCAATGAATGCAACTATCTCTGTTTCTCTCGAACAGTTTCATGCAGTGGGACAGCAGCTCGGTACTTTGAACAGTTGTGTGTGTCACTTTTGTGTTTGCATATTGGTATCACTATGGGCTTTCTACATTCTCTTGGGATTATCTTCTCTTTCCAAACTGTGCGCAGGTCTCATGTGAGCCAGTATACACCAATCAACCTATATTACAAGATCCATATTACATAAGGAGCATATAATAATGAGCATATTTTGCACCACATTGTGATAAGTAAGCTACAACACATGTAAGCATGTGTATCTACATTAGTTACTCATACATTTTGGGGATCCAGTGCTTTCAGTCACTTAAGTTCAAGTATCTACTATGACTGACTATTTGAATTGTATTTTTTACAATTAAACTTTTAAATTATTTTTAGATTTTTTCCCCCAAAGTGAAATTGCAATTAAAAAGCTTTTTAAACAAATAATGTTTGTAACCCTATGCAATTAGTTTATATTCAGATTTTTAAAGATTGCAGCGTCTGCAGCTAGTTGTTGTTGATGGCTTTGTGTGGGGTGTTGGTTAGGACAAAACTAAACAACATCTAGCACTTCTAATTTTGATCACCTGGAATGTACACAAACACACACACACAATTATTATTATATTACAGGATCTACTTTAGTGGCGAAAAGCCGTTTCAAATTGAAAACATTTTTCAAAAGAGATGTTACCTCTCTTTTACTGTAGGGAAACATTTCATGTGACAGAAGATATGCTTGTAATGCCAAAGATGTACACAACCATCCCTACCTGTATGCTCCATGTTGTAGATAATGACACACTGGAAGAAATACCACGCATCTTTCTCAAAGTGGCCCCTCATGTTTATACCAAGAATAAGGTAAGTCCAAACATCTGGGGAGTACAACATCACTATAGAAATAATAATGGTGGTTATATATATATATAGGCCAAGCTCCTCTGACTTCACAGGACTTGCACATATCTCAAAAGCACACACAATTTTAATTTATCTGGTTGGTCCAGAAAAGAGGCTGCCACAGCTGCAGTTCGATTCCAAGTCTCTGCCACCTCGGAAAGTACCTTTCCTCGAAGTTTACTGTTATCTCCAAAAGAGGTTCAGTCTCCCAAGTTCCCTAGCTAAAGTATTGCTGCATTTATCCCTGACACCATAGTGGTAATTGCTAATCCTGTTGCTCTATTGGACCTAGTATGGAGGAGCAGGAACAAACCCATGAATGTAGCATGCAAAGTCTTTCATATGTGGGAGACGGGTACGCCAGCCAACTACTATGATGCTGGAAATGATGGGGCTAATATCAAGGCATGTGCATTTTCACATGTAGTATTTGGTTACTATGACCCCAATGCTGACTGCTAGTTACTGTTTTAGACGTGGTTCCACAAAAGTGCCTGCATTACTTCAGAAACAGTAATGTTTTAAATTTAACTTTCTTAAAAGTTAGCTTTTAAGGGTAAATTTTCAAAAATTGAAACCTAACATGTATCTGCAAAACTTACACAATATCCAAACAGGTAATTGCAGATGTAAATGATGTATTTGAGCACACAATTTGAATAATTGTGTGTGCAAATTGTTGATTGTGCAGATAATGGGTAGGAAGATGGCAAGCACAGACTACCATTTTTTTTTTCAAAATTAGTTCATTACAGGTAATTTGTCTTTTACTCCCTCATTCCACCCTTTAGTCTGTTCCTTCCACTATGGTGTGAGATGTCTTAGGCAAGGAGTGTATTTGCATTGGTTTGTATGGCACCTAGCAGAGTGGGGCCCAATCCTTTTCTGAGCCTCTAGGTGCAGCTGTAATACAAATATTAATAAGTTTTGTTTGCTGGAATAGCTTTCAGGAACAGTACACCCACTACTGTTTGAAAATCTAACCTTTAATCTGAGTCACTGTTTATTAATGTTTTGGTTTTGACTAATGTAAACACTGCGCCTTTACTCAATCTTCAACATCAAAATAGCAATGAAGTGTATGTACCTTATAACTCATTCCTTAAAAAATTACAACTTGATTGTAATCAAGTATTTGTAGAAATGCACATTGTGAGATGAATTGTACAATATTGTAATGCTTACATATATTATTTAAATTAGCAAATTGATTTTTGGGACTGAGCCAGGGCAGGTGTTCCTTTTTAAGTTCTGGATAAAATCGCATAAAAATAAACTCAAATGTTTGTAGGAATCAGTGTTTTACAGTTCTTCGAGTAGTGACCCTATGTGCCTTTGATTGGAGATTTCTCATAGCAGTGTCCATTCGACCCATCCATGCGTGTTACTCCACCTTATGCTCCATGCCATTGCAATATAGTACTGTCTGGACTAACAATCCTCGGTTCCTTCTCTGCCAGCCCGGCTTGAGATGGAGCCTAAAAAACTCAAGCTGTCTGGCTTGAGTTTTTTACCTCAACTGTGCTTTTCTGTAGATAGTGTATCTAGTAGTTATATATTCATTTCTTTTTTACAAATATTTTTAAAAATTAAGTAAATTGTGTATATATATATAAAAACATCTTTTAGGTAGTTGCTCCCTAGGGGAATGATTTTTCTCGCTTTCCAAGGGTTTGCCCAGGTCTCCCAGAAATAATCACTGCCTGTCACAGCAGGAGGCAATCCTGGTAAGTGATGGACACACCTGCTGCATCCATTGCCTTGGGGAATCACTCATTCCCCAAAAATGAAACTTCTGACTGGCAGTAAAATCTAAAGTCAAAAAGAACAGGGAGATAAAACTTCGATTCCTTATGATGGAGAGCTCACTGTGTCTATCCTCTGACCCAGGCCAGGAGCACCCCTTTTTACCATGCCTTCTTTACCCTGCCAGTCAATGGAGCACTCCTGGACCCAGCAAAGGTCATCTGGTAGCCTCAATTCCTCCCATGTGCAAAAGAGCAGATAAAAAATATTACACTCCATTTAAGGAGTCAGAATTTTTATTTTCTCACCCATCTCCTAACTCCTTTGTGGTTGAAGCAGTTAACGAATGTGGAAGGCATCACCACGCTAAATCTATGCCCTATGATAAAAATCTTAAATGTCTTGACCTCCTTGGCAGAAAATCTTATTACTTTAGAGTTTAGAATCACCAGTGATCAGGCCTTAATGGCAAAGTATAACCATATAAACCATACTTAGCTAAACTCCTTTATTGAACATCTGTCAGCAGAACACAGAGAGCAGTTCCAGGCAGTTGTTATAGAAGGTCAGCTCCTTGCCAGGACACCTCTGTAGACTTCTCTTGATACTGCCAATACTGCCACTTATTCAGTTTACACAGCAGTAGTTATGAGTAAGGCTACATTTTGGTCACGGTTATTTTTAGTAAAAGTCATGGACAGGTAACAGGCAATAAACAAAAATTCACAGCCCATGACCTGTCCGTGACTTCAACTAAAATCAGTGAATAAAAATTGGGGGTGACTGTCCAGGGCCCCGGCAACTTCCATTGGCTGTGGTTTCTGGGTGGAGGGAATGTGCTGAGCTACCTGGCCATGCCTCCGCCTAGCAGCTGAGTGAGACGAATGTCACCACTTCCAGGGAGCACTGCCCAGAGCTCACCTCATCCTGTCCCGTGCCCCAACCCCTGTCCCTCCTCAACCCTGCTGCTGCTGGGGAGGAGCGTGGGGGCCTAAGACTGCCCCAGCAGCATCCGGTACACCTGGCACAGGGACTGCCTGAGTTGCCTCTCAGCCAGTTTGACCGGCCACTGCAGAAGTCACGGAGGTCACAGAAAGTCATGGAATCCATGACTTCCGTGACAAACTCGCAGCCTTAGTTATGAGGAGGTCCTCCTGGCTGTAGCTCTCTGGATTCCCAGAGGAGGTCCAGAATATGGTACAAGACCTTCCTTTGACAGTACTAAGTTGTTCTCTGGCAAAACAGATGAATCTCTACACACATTAAAAGAAATAATCCCATGCACCTCCCCATCTGTCACCCTAAACCTCACTGGGATAAGGGGGAAGCATTGCTCCACATGCTTGATGTCCGGAGAGCCCTGGTCTTCTACCTGGATAGACCTAAACGCATCAGGAAAACTTGCAGATAGTTTGTCTCAGTCACAGACAAATCAAAAGGAGCTGCTCTCTCTAAACAGAGGATCTCTAGGTGGATAATTGACTATATTAGTAATTGCTACCAACCTCATAATCTCAAAGTACTCACTGGCATATGAGGCCACTCAATGAGATCTATTTCCACCACCACAGCCTTTAAGAACATTCCTGTCATTGAAACATGTAAAGCTGCAACTCTGGCTTCTATGCATAGATTTGCTGAACACTGTGCAATAACTGATGATTCTGCTTTTGCTACTTGTTCAGCTCAGCTGTACTTTCTTCCACACTGGACTTGACTCCAAGCCCCCTCCTCCGTAAAGGGAAACTGCTCAGTATCACCTAGAGTGAACCACCCATATGGATACTACTCGAAGAAGAAGAAATGGTTACTCAGCCTGTGCAGTAACTGCAGTTCTTTGAGATGTGTGTTCCTATGGGTGTTCCGCGTTCTTTCCCCTCAGAGTTCCCTGTCATGGGGCTTTGTGGTACAGAAGGAATTGAGGATGGTTAGCCCATGCAGTACTGTATAGAAATAGCACCGAGCATAAGGCAGAGTAACACACATGCACAGGCCAACTGGATGCTGCCATGAGAAATTTCCAGTCAAAGGATCCAGAGGCTCAAATGCACTCCAAAGGGAGCCCCCATGGGGACACTACTCAAAGAAGAACTGCAGTTACTGCACTGGGTGAGTAACCATTTCTTATTTCATTTTTAGTAATAGCTAATAATTCTAGACATGCTGGTACTGTGTATTTCACTAAACTCTCACATTGTTTTAATACTACTGCAGCCTGTTTAAGGTTGTTTTAAGTTGAGACTGTCTTTTCAATCTGTCTTAGTGAAACTTTTTTCTGTTAATGAAAACATATATTGTCTAAATAAGAAATTCTATGTCTTACCAATGCTGAATGAACAATTTTTCACTAAACTTCTTTTTAATAGCATAGGAGACAAAACACTAAGGCTAGAATCCTAGTATTACTCCAGAATTGTATGTTGTCTGTATTTTATTCGCTTGAACTTTGCTTTCACATAATGAAACTCTCAATAAAAATACTATTTTAAATTAGACAGCTAGCGGTATTTTAATTGGCTTCATAATCATATATAGATCATTAAAATTCCAGTGGACCAGCAAACAATATAGAAAAGCCATAATAGTATTGATGTGACATCATGCAGTTATTTTAATATAAATATACTATCCAATGCTATTATTAAGTTAACTGACTTTAAATACGAACAGACATTACACCTCCTTTCTAATGGTATGTTATAAAAAAAATAACAATGTAACACAGCAAGTGAGAAATAATATCTAAATTCCTAAATGTCAGTATTAATGCAAACCAGATTCTTTTCTTGATATAAGCCTACCAATTAAGTTTTATGCTGCAAAAACTATGACTCAGCAACTCTCGACAAAGGTTAAAATATCCACAGATGATATTATTCTGCTGCAAAGCCAGTTCTGGAAAAAATTAAAGTTAATTTCAAAATGATTGACACTGAGGATAAAATCCACAGAGTAGCAATAGTGTCTTTCTCTCTTCTGCAGACTTTACCTTGTAGATAGACCCTTTAGCTATACACTTCTACCCCGATATAACACAACCCGATATAAGACAAATTTGGATATAACGCGATAAAGCAGTGCTCCGGGGGCGGGGCGGGGCTGCACACTCTGGCAGATCAAATCAAGTTCGATATAACGCGGTTTCACCCATAACGCGGTAAGATTTTTTGGCTCCTGAGGACAGTGTTATATGAAGGCAGAGGTGTGTCCTTGGCTGTATTTGGAAGCATACCATTTTAATCTAAACTCTTTCCCTGTATAATACTATCTTCCACTACCAAGAAGATATCACATTATTTCTTTATTTTTTTTTTTTTATTGTTCACAAGGTTTTTATGAGTAGATGGAATAATGAGATAGAATAAGGAACAAAGTACTGCTGAATCTTCAACTGGAGTCCAAAGATTCTATTTTTTTAATCATTTGTAAGTGTTCTAAAATTGTTGGTCCAATCAAGCAAATGATTTTTGACCACATTTTCTGCATTATTTATTATGTTCAATAAATAAGAAAGGCTTTGAGATCTGATCTTAAATACATATGCATCTGAATACCTATAATCATTTAGACCGAGTCATGGTAATACCTAAGCGTGTGTTTAAATCTATTCCTGTTGAGGAAAGCTCTTAAAAGTGTGCTTAAATCCTTTTAAGGTCAATGAGACTGAAGCATGTATTTAAGTGCTTACCTAAATAGAGATGTTTTCCTGAATCGTGGCTTTGGCCTTGAGTAGTCTACATTGTCCAATCGATTACAAGTGGGTAAAGTTACTCATAGGTATGACTTTGCAAAATGGTGTCACTATATTATAAATGGTCTTTTTTTCATTGCTTTTTGAGCTCTCATTTTAAACACTTACTAATCCTGATAATAGAACACAACACAAGACCAAAACAGATAAATCTGAAGCCAAAAGATAGGTGATTGGTAGCTGTGCTGTATTTGTTATTTAAAACTTGGTTGACTGATTTATTTGAATCTGAAGTTCTGAAGCAGAAAGAGCATGAAAAGTACACCTCTTGTTCAATTTTTCAAAAACTGAAATGTGAAAAACTGAAATGTGTATTTGTTGCTCAATGCACCATGTACTAGTATTTGTTACTTTCCAAATTTATAAAATTGACTTACATATAGCTTTATAATTTGTGTATTCATACACTGATTATAGTGCAATTCTATAGTATTCATGATTAAGGGCTTGATCCCAAAGTCCACTTTTACAATGAGAGTATTTCTGTTGACTTCAGTGGACTTTGGTTAAGGCCCAAAAAGAAGAGGAAGGCAAATTGTAGCATGAATATGATTGAATATAGGCTAATTAAGATATTCTGTGTTTGTAAAGGCAAGCATTGATGTATTGATGTATCATATTGATTGCACTGCAATTTGCCAGTGAGCGATTCAAAATCTTAAATGCTTTTTATAAATTCTGACATGCAATTCAAACAAAGATTATTTTCTGAAATCTGGTGTATAGGATAAAATTTGCAGGCTAGCCTTTCTCAATAATTCTTAATACAAAACCATGCATAATATTGTTTTCCCTCTGGTATTTTTATTGAGTGTTTCATTATACCAAAAACAGAATTTTGTATAATTTTCCAAACATAGCATTGGAAATAGGGGTGTGACAAATCTTCGGTTCATATTTGATTTATGTACAAATACAGCTATGCTATCCCAGGTCCCAACTCACCACTGGCTTCCTGTCCCAGTGTAGGGACCCTCAACTCTCTTTTTTGCACTTCTTACCACAGAAAATTCTTTACCTATTCTTTCCTGTTTGTCTTCTCCCCACCTGATCTGAGACCCTTTCCCCGACCATACCATTTGCTCCCAGTCACCACTATCAATATGCATATGCAGTGAATAGAAAAGCCAGTTATTGTGTATTTAGTCAGATCATCCAGAAAACATGAATCCAGCACAGCCCTCCCTACCTCTACTGAGCGGAACTAACTTGTACTGATCTGTTGTCCACACTAGGGGCTACTGGATATGGAGAGGCATGAAATATAAACCCCAACAACCCTCTCTCTATTTTTAATGGGCAAGGTATTTTTGCTGTTGCTGAACAAAAAATGAATAAACAGTAGTACACTTATTAAAAAAAAATTCAAATAAGTCAGGCTGGTGGTCCAGTAACAACGGAGCATGGGGTATCTGACCAATGGGCAGCAGGGAGTGAGAGGATACATCCCCTTGGGAAAAGTGCACCTTGTATCACTCTCTAGCAGTCCTCTCTGGCTGAGTGGAGGAGCAGTATTGTCCTCCAAGGCAAGCAGCATCCAGCTGCGCTCACCGAAGGCAAGGTCATCACAACATGGGGACTTTGGGAAGTGGAATTGAATTCATTTAGGGTGGTAATTTCAAAAGTGCACAGCATTGGCCTAAACTCTACTCTGTTAAAGCCAATGCTAAAACTCCCATTGACTTCAGTGGAAGCAGATTAGGTAAACAGCTGGATGCTTTTGAAAAATCACACACCTTCAAAGCATTCATAGATGTTTAAGTAGTGGAGAAACTGGTGCTATCCCTCTGAAGCAGTCTATCTCTGAAGTGATCTAAGTCTTCTGAGCTAGTTCCTGCTAAAGTGCTACCCCAATTATCCAAACAACTCAGGAGACCCCAAAAAATTATGGAAAATTGAGAACCCAGGATTATACATACGCAGAAGGGAGGGAGAGCTTTCAAAGCAGGAGGGAGACAAACACAGAAATAAAGAAAGATTAAAAAAAGAAAATAGGGTGGGAATGGTGTGGGAAAGAAGGTACCAAAGGGTTTATGCATTTTTTTTAGACGTTAGTTTCAGTAGTCACAGTCATTTTTTGTATCTGTTTCTTTTCATTTAAATTATTCATATTTGAAAGAAAATGTCAATATAATAATAACTTGAGGATGCTGCCATAATCCACAGCGTTGCCAATTTAAATGGAACAGAAGCAAACTCTTCTGTTCTATGGAAGTATATTTTTATTATTTAATATTTATATTGCGTTAGCATCCAAGTTCCCTGTTAAGATAATGGTGCTGGGCATTGTACAGCCACATTATAAGAAGTTGTTCCTTCCCTAAATTCTTAACAATTTAGCAAAAAGTCCTATTTTTATGTCAGTGGAAGATGATTTCCTTTCCTCTGCATTGTTCAGTCTAGACCACAGAAATCTGTACCTCTACAGTCAGTGTTATATAACATTTTAGAACTAGCTATAACCCTTCTCTCTTCTGCTTTCACTACCCCCTTCCTCACCCACTTCCTACCTCAAATCCTCCATTCTCTCTATATTTCATCAGGGATATATCCATTCCTCCTTCACTAGTTCTCAACCAAGCTTTACAGCTTATACTGTGAAACAGTCCTTTGCCTTTCATGGTACATTTTTTCAATTTTACCTATATTAGGTAACACCAGAGTTCTGAGTTCTGGTCAGTGTGAAGTTACTCTAAAAATATTTTATAGGAATTTTACATTATCTTATACACTGATGTCAATATGTCCTTTTTTATGGTAATAGCGTCATTTGATGTAGTATTATCTTCAAACAAGGTAAACCTAAAGCATAACTTCTGGGGAATGGCATTGAAAATACAGCTCACTGATGTTTCCCTGCCTCTGCCTTATGGGATTTGGCGGGGGCGGGCGGAACCAAAAAGCATCACTGAAGTTTGTTGTCTCGTTCATAATTCAGAATGAAAGTTTTCAGCTTGTGAAATAACCTTTAGTTCTTCCTCTAGTGTATCTACTTCCATTTATAATAAATGTTGTGGTGGAGGGACAGAACAAAGGCATATTTTAGAGAAAGAAAATGAACTCTATTTGCAATCATTGCTATTGCTATTGAATTAATATGGATGGCACTCGGATACTGCAGCAGTATAAAACCCTAAGATAAAGAAATAAGTGGCAGTTCATCACACACAAGTAAAATGCACAATAAGAGAACAAAATCAGAATAATCATGGGGAGGGTCAGGGCTGGCTCTAGGCACCAGCATTCCAAGCATGTGCTTGGGGCAGCAAAAACCCTGGAGCTAGCCCTGGGGAGAGTTATCATAAGAATTATGAACATGCTGCAATAATGTTTAAGATTTGATCAATATTTTCCAAATTGGATTTTGCATGACTTGCCATTTAAAATTTTACCAAATATAAACAGTGTTACCAAGGGATTCACTATGAGCTCCTTAAGCTACAGTAGGATCATAAGAGAGCCATAGTACTCCACATTAGCAGTGTTTGCCCTCTGTGGGTACACAGTATTCGTTGTAAGTGCATCATTTTTAGTGATGTTCATTTCTAATGAACAATGACATGTTTTCTGTTTTTCAGAAAGGATACACATTCATGGCTGAAGCACATACTGGTGACTTACCTGTAGCAGCTGGGAAATGGAGACTACGTCTCATTGGTTCCCATAGTCCACTCCCCATTCTCTCTCGTGACATTGTAAACAATTTCTATTCCACTAAGGAAATTAAAGACTATTATATACCCAACGACAAGCACATTGTATTCAGGTAAATTTTGGAAGGAGAACAATTTAAATGTCACTTTTTATATGAACACTACTCATGGGAAAATGATATTATTTTTGGAAGAAAAATGCTTTCAGGCAAAGAGGAGAGATATTCTTGAATTTTACAGGCAATTATGTTTATTGGATATGAAAGTCAGACTTGAACATTTCCCCAGAGTAGGGTTTAATTTTCTAAAATATTGCCAGTAGGTAGTGCAGATGTGCAGTGTGGTGCCATGGTAAAGGAATATTACATTTAACTCATTCCTTTAAAATAATAATATATTTTGTACTTCAGTACCATGGATCTCAGAAAATGATATAAACTTTAATAATTTAAACTTCATAATCCCCCTCTGAGATAGTTTCCCCATTTGCAAAATGTACATTACAATGCTAACCTAAGGCACAGAACTGGTTGGCTCCAGTCAGTGAGAAAGATGGGAATAGAATCAGGGGTCCGTACACTGGGTCCCTTGCTCTAACTACCAGACACATTCCCATCCTATAATATTGGAAGGCAAGTTTCATTTGATTACAAATTATACACATTTGATTAGAGCATGCATATTCTTTTAGGACAGAATATTTCATATCAACATAAGCAATTATTTGGGTTTATAATTTTTTTTCAATGGACTAAAATGATTTTGGGCCAGATCCTGAGCTGGCATAAATAGCCATGGCTCATTGAAGTCAAAGGAACTATGTCAATTTACCCCAGCTGATTAACTGGCTCTTGGTTCAGATCTGTGAGCAGATCCCTGTTCAAACTTGTAAATACAGCAGTATTTAACAAACAGTGTAAAAAAAAAATCTTCTAGTATATATATCCCTCTGTTACTGTATACATGTTTCGGTTTTTAAATGTGGAAGTGAAAGCTCTATTAAAACAGATTTGGACTAGTCACATGCCTAAAAGATAAGCACACATGTAGACTTTGTAGGATCGGGTCTAACTTTTATACATGGGTCTTGATCAAGCAGTATTACAACTTTTCACACCACAGTCTGAAATCAGTGGGATTACTCATGGAGTAAAGGTGACATAATCAGTCCCAAAAGAAATAAAGATAATTAAATTCCAGAAAAACTTGAAATGAAAATATAACAAATACTCTAATTCAAGGGTCGGCAACCTTTCAGAAGTGGTGTGCCGAGTCTTCATTTATTCACTTTAATTTAAGGTTTTGCGTGCCAGTAATACATATTAATGTTTTTAGAAGGTCTCTTTCTATATATCTATAATATATAACTAAACTATTGTTGTATGTAAAGTAAATAAGGTTTTTAAAATGTTTAAGAAGCTTCATTTAAAATTAAATTAAAATGCAGAGCCCCCCCGGACCAGTGGCCAGGACACAGGCAGTCTGAGTGCCACTGAAAATCAGCTCGCATGCCGCCTTTGGCACACATGCCATATGTTGCCTACCCCTGCTCTAAATTCTTGTTAATGGTGCCGTGCCTTGGGCAGTTTTCCCTTTTTCTCTTGTCTGTGCTCCTTCAAAAAAATTTAAATTTTTAAAATATGTTCACATGCTTATATGTCTGAATGTTCTTTACCTATCGCTAGTGCATATCGATAGTTGCTGACTTTTTTTTTAAACGTACATTATCCTGTCTTTTTACTTTGTTTCCTTTGGTAAACCTAAGAATTTTGAACCTGGGAAAGATGGGGGAAAGGTTTCATACTGAAAGTTGTGATACAACTTTAGCTAATTCATGGTAGTTTGAACAACAAAAGTCTTGTTTTAGTTGCATCTGATGACTTTCAAGTCAAGGCTTAGTATCTTGGGCTCCAGTTCAGGACACAATTTAAGGTAAAGCCCATAGAATATCAGGGTTTGGAAGGGACCTCAAGAGCTCATCTAGTCCAACCCCTTGCTCAAAGCAGGACCAATCCCCAGACAGATTTTTACCCCAGTTCCCTTAATGGCTCCCAACCCTGGGTTTAGCCGGCCAATTCTCAACCCACTGAGCTATTCCCTCCCCCAAAAATATAAATATTGAGATATACCTCTCTCATAGAGCTGGAAGGGGTCTTCAAGGGTCACTGAGTCTAGTCCCCTGCCTTCACAGCAGGACCAAGTACTACCCCTGATAGATTTTGCCCTAGATCCCTAAATGGTCCCCTCAAGGATTGAACTCACAACCCTGGGTTTAGCAGGCCAATGCTCAAACCACTGAGCTACCCCTCCCCCAAATTATACAAGTCTGTGGTTTAGTGCTTTTTTGAATGAAGATGCTTTTCTTAATTGGGTTTTAGACATTCTAACAATGAAAAATCTGGTTAAGTTGCTTATGTTGTTGGAATTTTTCTCCTCTTTAGGTATGCTGTAAAAGTCACAGCATCACATATTGCTACAGTGCAGGTACAAACCTCTAAATCAGATGTGTTCATTAAATTGCAAGTCCTGGATAGTGAGGAGGAAATTGTGAGCACTGTTGGAAAGGGCCATGCTGTCATCCCTGCATTTAATTTCTTGTGTACTGAAAGGCCTTTAAGTTCTCAGTGTAAGTATTTTATTTTGCATTTCAAGAGGAATATGCATTCTAATAATGGCTTTAAATAAGGAATAACCTTTAAAACACACACAGAAACTATGATTTTTTTCCCAGTTTTTCCATGAATTATGTAATTTTCCTCATTTCATTGTGAATTTCAGCTCTCTTCTACACTTCGCTCTGACATGGGGGCCAGAAATGCTTAGTGGCCCCAGGGAGAGTTGGAAGTGAGGTTGGTTGCATAGTTGCCTAGCATTACTATTTGCCTGTGACTTTTCCCTAAGTTTTCTGACTCATCTATGAGTAATTTGGATTTATGCCATAATTAATGCAGATCCTTAGTTGTAAGATTTTTATGTGGACATGTTTCCCTTGTCAGAGGGAACTGAGATATATTCTCTTCTCAAATCTTGTTCTTACCATTTAATCTTCAGAGATTAAAACATAGGCGTTCTTTTGTTTGTTAGTCTAGAAAACACCTCTTGACAAGCATTATTTTTTTTCCCTGGCTCTTCCTCTCCTGCAACCTTCATCATGGAAATAGAGGATTCTGAAGGAACTACTAATAGTACCAGGTTTATAGAGGGCATAAATAGCCGTGAGAATATTGGCAGCTCATTATAATGCCAACAGAAATACTGAGAAAAAGTTCTCTTAGAGGGAACATTCCAATTTATACAGAATTTCCTTTGGGACTAAATTTAATTATCGGTTACTATACATATATACTCTCTCTCTCTCTCTCTCTCTCTCATATCTTTTATCTGAATAATTTTGTCTCAGACTGAGAAATTTATAATGTTTGCTTAGCTTGTTTTCTTTCCTATTAATTTTATTACCACTAGCCATATCTAGTTTAGCAGACCTTTTCATTTTTTCCACAACAGCTTTTAAATATTAGGAGTCAAAAACTGAACCTAGATTTGTGTCAGCTCTTGCAGATTTAGCATCTAGCTTTCTTCCTGAACTAGTAGATTGACATTTGATTCTTAAGTGCTGTTTAATTTTATTGTTATGGAGCAATGATTATGATTAAAATAATATCAGGTATGTATTTGTATTTCAGACACTTTCACTACTGTGCTAAGGTAATTTCAATTCAGATGAAATATACCATACCTATTAAATTCTTAATATATCTAACAATCAGTAAAGGGTTTATATCAGTGTGCTTTCCAATCTCAGCATCACTTGTTTAGTCTTCACTTGTTTTCCTGTTATCCGTGTGTTTTCTAACCACATTGTTTGCAATTTGCTTACAAGATCTAGATACAGGGCTGAAGTTTACAGAAGCATATACAGATATTTCTGTGTAATCTCATTTTGTGTAGGGTTTACTCCCCTACATGTTTTCTTCAAATATATGCAATAATACAGCAATGATTAATTCAAAGCAAACAGCTAACTCAGCTACTACACTTACACATAGCACTATGCATCAATGTTGAAATTTTAACAGAAGTAAACCTTTATATTCCAATAATCCTCTTTCAATCAGTCAGTTTCTACCTCTCTATCAGTATATTAGCAGCTTGAGGCAAAGACAAATCATTCAACTACTGGTGTTTTTTCTGTAAGATTATTCTTTGGTAATGATCAAAATGGTGTCTCTTCATGCATTCATCTCCAGTAGTTTTGCACAGATGGTTCTGTAGTGAAATGCATGATTTTTTTTGTAACTTTAATTTATCTTTTATAAATTACTAATACTACATAAGAAAAATATCTAATTTAATCAGAACAAATGTAGACATTTCTGATGACTGTATGCATTACACTTCAGTATCTTCAAAAAGAAGGCTACTAAGATTCAGCAAAAATACATTGTAATCACAAATTTTATTTCCCCCTTAAACTGTCACTGATTTTAATGGGTGCTGTGGAGAATGTGGAGTTAATCTGTAACAATTTTATGATTACATGACCTTGCTATTAAAATAGTCAGTGTAGAGCCATGTGGGTTGTTTGAGTGTGGGAATGTATTGATTGATTTAGTTAATTAGTGGGCAGTTGGAAAAACAAGTAGGAAGGCCACACAATAGCTTGGATAAAGAACAGCTCTGCAAACACTTGGAAGATAGTACCAAGCTATCAGCTGAGATGTGACTTCTAGGCTCCAACAAAGTTATATTGTTACTCGGCCAAGGCCATGAGCCTAGAGATCAAAAGGCTCCATTAAAATGTCCCTTTTTGAAGAAAGGGAAGGAGAGTGGGTTGTCAGCAGCTGCTTGAGGGGAGATGCTGACAGAGAGCTACCAACAAAGGGAAAGTCTGCAGCAGGACTGTCTGTCCCTCCTGGCCTAGAGGTGGGGGTACCTCATCTCACAAATGAGGGCAACTGCACCTGTGTTCCCCCTCCATGGTCCACCAATGGCACCCATTCTTAGGCTTCTGGCTCTTCAACCATCATCTCTCTTGGAGAGAGACATGCATCCCCTAATCTCCACAAAGGTATTTCCAGTCTGCACAGTTCCCTGCCTACCCTGTAAATTCCCCAGCATGTCAGACTTTGCCTTCCTTCCTCACAGGCTAGAAAAAGCACAATTGTCAACAGTTAAGTTACCACTAAAAGCATTACAGAGAAATATAAAAAACAATAGAAGAATCTACACGCATGTTAATCAGCTTACCAGCAATCACCCAGCTCCAAGAAGGGCAATGGCAGGTGAACAGTCTTTCAGACACCACCCAGGGGTTTCTCTGTGGTCACAATTTCATGACAGTTGTTAGCTCAGAACAACCACACTCATGAAAAGTTTAGTCCCCCTTCCCCTTTTTTTTTTGTACAACCGGGTCTTTGATCTGGCAACAGGCAATTCTTCTTTGAATGATTGTACATGTCCATTCCCCTGTAGATGGTTGTGCACACGAGTGCACAAGTGTGGGAGAGTTACCCATCAGCCCATGCACCCAAGCATCCTCTGCTGTTTGGCACATACTACTCAGGTATAAAGGGCTGAGTTGCCCCTTGCCTCGCTAAGTTCCTTCCTACTGACCAGGAAGGTTGTTGGAGGTCCCTGCCCTGGCTTCTTTTCTTGATATCTGTAAAAGTACCTGTGTGTAATTAGACAGGTTTAAAAAAAAATCTTAACTGTTTTTGTAGTTGTGTGTGGTACCAGAATCAGTTTGGGTGCTGTCACCTGCAGTGGAGATATGCTGCACTCTCTGGGTTTCAAGCCCTGCCACTGTTGTAGCAAGGCTATACATAATAGTGACCCTCACCCCAGCTGCCGCAAGTGCTTCGGAGAGGCTCATGTAAGCAATAAGTGTGGCATTGCTAAGGGCTTTAAGCCCAGTTCAGACAGATTAAAATATCTGCTGATGGAACTGGCACTGCAGCCTCCATCTCAGCCCTCTACCTTGGTCCAAGTACTGGGTGCCAAACACCTCAGTGTCAGTCAGTATCACACCATCATTACTGGTTGTGACGTTCCCCTCTGGTGTTATCTGAACTGGTGATCTATTAGGTCTCTCCAATCCTTGACTCTGGGAGCCAACCTTACCCTGCTCTGCTGTGAGAACCCTCACTCCTGGGCTGTTCACGCACAGCCTCTGGCATGTAAGCTGCTCCCAGCTACTTGCAAGCTAATGACACTAGCCAATATCTCTGGTCCCAGACACAACCCTAGGAACCTCTGTCTTGCAGTGTCCAGTTATGCCCACTGGATGCTGCAAGCTTATATAAGTTCATTAATTTAATAAAGAAATTGATATGTACCAGGCTTGTTATCCCAAGGGGAGCCTCTGACACACTTCAAACCAAATGCACTGCTTCAGGTAGAATAAACAAACAGATTTATTAACTATAAAGATAGATTTTAAGTGATTATAAGTCAAAGCATAACAAGTCAGAGCGGTTACCAAAATAAAATAAAATATAAGCACGCAGTCTAAACTCTCAACCTTATTAGACTGGCAGCAACTAGATGAAGCAGTTTTTCTCACCCCACTGGATATTGCAGTCCTTAATATACAGGTTTGTTCCTTAAACCTGGGTCAAGCTCCTGTGTTGGAGTCTTGTCTTTTACTCAGTGTCTTGGTTGCTTGCAGCATAGGTGGGGGCAAGAGAAGGGCCCCCGTATGTGTCTGCTCTGCCTGTTTTATACTCTCAGTCCATGTGTTTGTAGAACACAAGTCCAGGCATGTCTGGGGTGCATTGCTGAGTCTCTCCAAGCAAGGCTGAGCAGTTCTCCTGGTGTGGCTTCCTGCAGGTGAGTCATCTCATTGTAGCTCCCTTGCTCTACAATGGCTGTTGATACCCCACCCGAGTGCTGGTTACCTTCCTTGCTGTTGCCTCTGGGGAGCTAATATCTGGCTGATTCCCAAACTTACAGCATGTTTTACAATTCTCATAACTTCATATGCATTAATGATATACATATATGGATAGAGAAATGACTTTCAGCAGATCATGACCTTTCCCTGATACCTTATAAGGCATGCTTTATATGTAAGATCACGATTATATGAAAATGAAGTATATGAGGGTTACAGTACACTCCCCCAAGCCCTCTACCTCGGTCCAAGTACTGGGTACCAAGCACCTCCGTGTCAGTGAGTATCACACCTCCAGCACTACTGGTCTTCTTTTTTGCGTATGCGAAACACGCCTTAGATGGCACATGACCTGGAGTCATCACTGAATTTGGTTAGCTGGTTGAATCATTAGCTTCCCCAGCCCGAGCGAGGTACTGATGGGGAGTGTGATGTAAATGTACCAGATGCAGATCAGCATCATTGGTACCCGAGAAGAGGCATTGGAAATTGAACTCAGTAACGGGATCTTCAAAAGACTCAGAGGATGAGCACTTCTAAAGACCCAGTGTGACGGGTTGGATCACAGAAACCCCCTTGAGGCTGCCAACTGATGTTCCAAGACTACTTCTGCTCCTGCTTTCCCTGCCAGTTTGAGACTCTAGCACCCTGTCTTGTTGAGTCAAACACACCAGTCTGCTCCAACACAGATCAGGGTCTGAACCACGTGCTGCAGATTTAACTGAACGCAACTTAAGAAGTGTCCTGTCTGTAACACTCAGATACCCAACTCCCAGTGGGGTCCAAACCCCAAATAAATCCATTTTACCCTGTATAAAGCTTATGCAGTGTAAACTCATAAATTGTTCGCCCTCTATAACACTGATAGAGAGAGATGCACAGCTGTCCCCCCGCCCCAGTATTAATACATACTCTGGGTTAATTAATAAGTAAAAAGTTATTTTATTAAATACAGAAAATAGGATTTAAGTGGTTCCAAGTTGTAACAGACACAACAAAGTGAATTACCAAGCAAAATTAAAAAAACACGCAAGTCTATGTCTAATACAGTAATAAAACTGAATTAAGATAAAATCTTTATCTGAGATAAAATCTCACCCTCAGAGAGATTTCAATAAGTTTGTTTCACAGGCGGGACGCCTTCCTAGTCTGTGCACAATCCTTTCCCCTGGTGCAGCCCTTGTTCCAGCTCACGTGGTAGCTAGGGGATTTCTCATGATGCCCCTCTTTTGTTCTGTTCCACCCACTTATATATCTTTTGCATAAGGCGGGAATCCTTTGTCTCTCTGGGTTCCCACCCCGCCCTTCTCAATGGAAAATCACCAGGTTAAAGATGGATTCCAGTTCAGGTGACATGATCACATGTCTCTGTAAGACCCAAGCCTTCATTCCAGCCTGCCTCACAGGAAGGCCTGCCTGCAAACAGAGCCATCCACAGTCAATTGTCCCGGTTGATGGGAGCCATCAAGATTCCAAACCACCATTAATGGCCCACACTTTGCATAATTACAATAGGCCCTCAGAGTTTTAGTTCATATTTCTAGTTTCAGATACAAGAGTGATACATTTATACAAATAAGATAACTACACTCAGTAGATTATAAGCTTTGTAATGATACCTTACAAGGAACCTTTTGCATGAAGCATATTTTAGTTACATTATATTCACGCTCATCAGCATACTTTCATAAAATCATATAGAGTGCTATGTCAAACCCAGGAAGGCATTCAAGGAGGAAGCACTCCCCAGAGCACACCTCTAAACAGGGGAGTTCACGGACTCCAGAGCTTGCTGAAACTGGCTCTTGAAACATCTTCATCAGCATCTCCTCATGCCACAGTACCACAGAGTTTCTTCCTGGCACTATATATTCCTGAGGCATTTGAGGCTGCAAGAGAAATGTTAAACCTCTCAGTGCCAGTAGTTCAAGAGATTTGCCCAGCTTTAGGACCCAAGGTACCACCTCCAACACCTTCACCTCAATACCAACGTACCGATGTGGGCAGCATGGGCGTGGTCTCAAGAAGACGCTTCCTCATCTGATTCTGAAGTGGGATCGTATGTATCCTAACCTTGCCAGTCTCGATATGTCACCTGCCCACCCTGCTTTCCACCTCAGTGCCAGCAGGAAGCTAGTAGGAGGGGACCCTTGGGCTACACGTAGATGGAGTCTGGGGCTGTATCAGTGGACTTTTTTGAAGCTGTGAGGTTCCCCTCCCCCCACGCAACCAAGAATGTCCCCACAGCCATCTCCATCTCCTGGACCTCAGGAGCATTGTCTCCACAAGCAATGTAGCATCAGTACCAAGGCCGACACTGAGCACAGTCGGGATCCATATCATGAACCTCTGCAAGAGGAGCAGGAACTGGACCAGCTCCTGCTACCTGTAACTTCCTCCTCCTTATCCCCAGATGAGGCAATTATAGCAGATCCTATTTCTGCTCCTCCATACGATTTTAAGACTTATAAGGAGCTGTTGAGGAGGATGGCTGTGACCCTCGATATCCACCCAGAGCGGGTCTGGGAAAAATACCATAAGTTGGTGGATGTGATATTTGCAGCTCCAGCTAGAATAGTTCTAATAAATGAGGCTATCTTGAAGCTTACCAATGTCCTCTGACAGACGCCAGCTTCTCTGAACTCTTTTTGCAGTCAGAGGCAAAGACAGTACTATGTCCTTTCTCAAGAGTGTGAGCACTTAACCATTCTCCTCTAGGCTCATTTGTGGCAGCAGCCAATGAAAAGGAAAGACAGGGACACCAGACTTCAACCCCCAAAAATAAAGAGGACAAGAAGCTGGACTTATTTGAGAAAAAGCTTTATTCTGCAGGTGGGTTACAGCATCATATAGCAAACTAGCAAGCTTTGCTGGGATGCTACGATTTCACCATGTGAGATACAGTTTCAGCATTCAAAGACAAGCTCCCAGATGAGGTGAGACAGGAGTTCCAGTCTTTAATAGAGGAGGGCAAATTGGTCTCCAGAACTGCTTACAGGCAATCTCAATGCAGCAGATTCTGTTGCATGAAGCATGACCTCTGTCATCACAATGCGATGCTCACCCTGCTTACGTTCTTCTAGCCTCCTTTCAAAAGTGCAACAGACAGTCCAGAGCCTACCGTTTGCTCTTCTCAGAAAAGACTGAAGAAACTCTGCATAGTCTCAAAGATTCTACATCAACTCTCAAATCCCTGGGCATTTGCAGCCCAGGAGTGAAGCAGAATGAGTTCTGCCATCATCAGTCTTAGTGTTTTCCAGGATTTGCTCCTTGAGACCAAGACCTTCCAACGAGAAGGAGCAGAGGTTCTTCTTCGAGTGCTTGTTCATATCGATTCCAATCAGGTGTGCACAGGCCGTGTGCACAGTTGTCAGAAACTTTATCCCTTAGCAGCTCCTGTTGGGTCGGCTAGGGAGCCCCATAGAGTGGTGCCTTCATGGCACTCAGTATATAACCCTGCAGACCTGAGCCCCCTTCAGTTCCTTCTAACCGTGGCAGACGTTGGAACAGTGCTCGGCTTGCTCAGTAAGTGCTCCCTTAGCTTTTCTTCTTAGATTTAGTTTGTGTTTCGTTTCATTAGTAGTTTAGTTAGATAGTAGGTGGGGAATGGGGTGCAGCCCCAGTCCCTATCTCTTCCCTGGGCTCCAGGGCATGCCGCAAGCCCAAGGCTTTGAGCCATGCAGTGCTTGTAATAAGCCTATGTCTACAAGTGACCCCCACGACTCTTGCTTAAAGTGTCTGGGAGAGGCGTACTAAACTGAAAGGTGCAGAATTTGTAAAGTTTTTCGGTCAAGAGTGAAGAAAGAGCGTGACTTCCTCCTGAAACAGCTTTTAATGGAGTCTGCTCTTCACCTGCAACCGGCTGCAGAGTGCCAGGATCCAGCACCGAGTGCGTCCGTACGGAGTGCTCCAGCATCCATACGCAACATGGTGCTGAAGAGGGACTCTAGCACGAGAGTTTCGGCTCCGACACTTCAACCACGATCAGCAGGCCAGCACTGCCCAATTTCCCAAGTGTCGCACAAGTGACAGAAGGTGGCTCATATTGGAAGACTCATATTATTCAAGATATAGTCAGCATAGATCCCAGAGGTGACAAAGGGAGGTGCCACTGAACTGGCAACAGCAGGGGCAACCCCTGATGCAGTGGCCCTTTTAGACCCCTTGGACATATCATCAATCCCAGGGCACCTTGTCAAGGGGGTCAATGTCTGTAGCATCAGGACACCAGCCATACCACTCTCCTGGGGACAGACCAGCCCTTCGGGGATCCAAGGCCACCCTGTCCCAACTGCCCCCTCAACACTGGGTTGTGGCTGAGATGTCTCCGCCACAGGACCAGCCCCAGGCATTGACTGTAATGGTCACAATTGTCTGTACTGACCAACAGGAGGTCAGAAACTTAGAGGAACAGGAGGACCCAGTACCTCCACTAGCCACCTCATCTTCTTCCCCAGATGAAGCTGTAGCAGGGGCATCAGCTTCGAGGCCACCTCCAATAGATCACAGGGCGCACCAAGACGTCCTCAGGCAAATCCCCCACAACATGGGGTTGCAAGGGGAGAAGGTTGTTATTGAGAATGAGGACCCCAAGGCAGACATTCTCGCCCCCAAAGGTCCATCACAAATGGCTTTGCCCCAATCAAGATGGTGCAGAACAATATAAAAATTCTGTGGCAGAGACATCGAGCGTAAATACTTCATCCCTTCCAAGGGATATGAGCAGGGCCGGTGAAACCATTTAGGCAACCTAGGTGGTCGCCTAGGGTGCTAGGATTTGGGGGGCGGCATTTTCTTTGGCAGTGACCATGGCGGCCGGATCTTCAGGCGCCCCAGTCACCGCAGGCATTTAGGCAGAGGGAGCTGGGGTAGGGGAGCGCAGGGAGGGCCACCTGCAGCAAGTAAGGGGGGGCGACACACAGGGGAACTCCCCGCCCCAGCTCACCCCTGCCCCGCTTCCTTCTTGAGCACACTGTGGCTGCTTCACTTCTCCTGCCTCCCAGCTTGCGGCACCTAAGCTGATTGGCACCGCAAGCCTGGGAGCCAGGAGAAGTGAAGCAGCGACAGTGTGCTCAGGGTGGAGGCGAAGCAGGGGTGAGCTGGGGCGGGTGAGTGCCTCAGGGCAGAGGGTGGGATGCTGCCGCAGCGGGGGGCGCCTCAGGGCGGAAAGGGGGAGCTGCCATGGGGGGGGTGCCTCAGGGCGGGGACTTGGGGACGGGCGAGGATGCAAGGTGGAAGTTTCACCTAGGGCGCGAAGCATCCTTGCACCGGCCCTGTATGTGAGTATTTGTTTTCATACCCACAGGAAGTTTAGACTTGAAATTAGATGAAGGTTTCTAACCATCAGAGGAGTGAAGTTCTGGAACAGCCTTCCAAGGGGAGCAGTGGGAGCAAAAGACATATCTGGCTTTAAGACTAAGCTTGATAAGTTTATGGAGGGGATGGCATGATTGGATAGCCTAATTTTGGCAATTAATTGATTTTTGACTATTAGCGGTGAATATACCCAATGGCCTGTGATGGGATGGAATCTGAGTTACTATAGAGAATTCTTTCCTGGGTGTCTAGCTGGTGAGTCTTGCCCACATGCTCAGGGTTTAGCTGATTGCCATATTTGGGGTCAGGAAGGAATTTTCCTCCAGGAAAGATTGGCAGAGGCCCTGGAGGTTTTCACCTTCCTCTGCAGCATGGGGCACGGGTCACTTGCTGGAGGATTCTCTGCACCTTGAGATCTTTAAATCACAATTTGAGGACTTTAATAGCTCAGACATAGGTTAGGGGTTTGTTATAGAAGTGGGTGGGTGAGATTCTGTGGCCTGTATTATGCAGGAGGTCAGACTAGACAATCGTAATGGTCCCTTCTGACATTATAGTCTATGATTCTATGATCAGCGGCCATTATTATCCGTTCACAGTGGTCTCCTTTGGTCTCTCACCTCACCCACATGTACGGTAGTAGTAGCATCATTCCTCCAGAGATTAGACTTCATGTTTTCTCTTACCTGGATGACTGGCTGATAAAATGTCAATCCAAGTCACAGTTGGTGTCCATCATTTGCATATTTTGGTCCACCTTCAATGTGTTAGGCCTCCTGAAAAACTCAGACAAGTCAGTCCTGGCTCCAGTACAGAAAGTACAATTTATTGGTGCAGTCCTGGGCTCAACGACGTCCAGAGCTTTATTACCTCAGACAAGATTGAATACAGTGCAGAGCCTCATTCTGGACTTAAAGGCTTATCCTCTCACGATGGTAAAAAGCTATTTAAAGCTGCTGGGGCACATGGCAGCATGCATTTACATGGTCTTGTATGGCAGACTGCACCTCAGATTCCTTCAGGGCTGGATGGCAGAAGTATATTCTCCAAGAAAGCATCACACAGACATGTTAGTGCAAGTATCAAGTGACATCATCTCCCCTGTAGATAGATGGTTAGATCCAACCAATGTATGCAGGGGAGTTCCTTTCACCCCCATCTCAGTGCTATCTTACCCCTCAGACTTGGGGTGGCGTGGCTCACCTGGGACAACTATAGATGCAGGGTCTCTGGTCGCCCCCAGATCTCAGTCTACATATAAACATCAGGGAACTGTGGGCTGTTTGTTTAGCATTCCTTCCTTGCATCAGGGGAAGGAGCCTATTGGTTCTGACCAACAATGCAAACAAGCAGGTAGGGGCTCAATCCTTACTGCTCTGTGAGGAAGGAATCCTGCTCTGGAACTTCTGCATCAGCAACTCTGTACTTCTGAAAGAGGCCCACCTCCTGGGGGCTCAGAATACACTTGCAGATCATCTGAACAGGTTGTTTATCAATCCTGAGTGGTTCCTTTGCCCAGACGTAGTGTAAGTGGGGGAATGGTCCTGCTATTGTGGGGAACTTTCCTGGCTTCTGCACTACCCCGGTGAAATAGGCTAGCAGAAGGATCCGAGTTTTCACTCCCACAACCTTTACACAGAGACCTCCCTGCCCTCGAGGACTCCCCTTCCACTCTCCTGTCTGGCAGAGTCCTCATAACCCTAACAAGGCTGGGCCCAGGATTCCTGGGGGGCTCGACCTCAAACTTGCCGTGGTCACCCAGGACAGAGGCTAGGGTGTCCCCACTCTGGCGTATTCTCTCTGCACTGGACACTTCCCTAACCCACTGATCATTACATACAATTTAAAGCAAATGCAATTTATTTAATTAGCAATTAATTTAAAAAAGAATAAGGGAAAATGGGAAAGGTTAAAGGAAAACACATCACCCCGCTCTGTGACAGGGAACATTAGAAATAGTGTCTCTGTAATGTCAGGCAGTTCACAGTCTGTTCCTTGTAGGTCCCAGGCCTCCTCCTAAGGCCCTGGCTATGCTGCAGGGATGCTGTGGGTTGGACACTTGCTCTGGTGGTGGTAACACACCTCCAGGCTTTGGGTGGTGGGACCCTTCTTCCCAGCATCAGCTCCCCGTCGGGCTAAGATCCCCCTCCCAATCTGCCCTGCAAGTACCCTTGGCTGGGGGTGTCTTTCTGCACTGGGCCCTTTGCCCAGGGTCCCCCCTTGACTAGCCCCAGTTGCTCACTGCACCCAACTCCAGACTGCTCCAAGCCCAGCCCCAGCTCTGGCTCCACTCTGCCTCAGCACTGATGCTGCTGCTCTGCCTCCAGCCCCTTGGCCTGCTTCTCTGGTCTCTCTGGCTCTGTGGCTGCAGCTCTGCTCCCAGCACAGGGTCTGTTCTCCCCAGTTCAGCTTGGGCCCCTGCTTTCTCCTTAGCTCTGCCCCACTCTGTCTGACCCAGGCAATTCCAACTCACACAGGAGACAGGACCCCCCTGGCCTCCTGACTCTCTAATTAGGCTGTCCACCCTGTCAATCAGGCTGACCTGGAGTAGTGGCCTCTTCCCATTGTTCCTGGGGACTGTCAGTCCCAGGGTCCTTATTTCCCATCAACCTTTCCCCTTTCTTTTGGTACTGGGAGCTAGCCAACCAGAACACCCCCACTGAGTTTTAGTAAGGGGACAACAGCTAGAAAAATTTCTAGCTAGAAAATGGATCTAGCTATACTTTACTAACACATCTGAGGATTCATCCCCGTGTCAGATAAATAATAAAGAAAAATTTTCATTTTGCAATGTTTTATATCTCTGAGTATCAAAGGTCTATGGACGGGTTGTGGGGAAATAATGACAGTATCATGTTGATCAACCCATCAGTAAAAGTATGGAGCTTTTATTATTTTTCCTATCATCAAAAGCATTCTGGAAATAGTGTTCCAGACTAATAGTGTTGTAGGATCTTCATGAGGTATATTAATTGCCAAATTTAAACAGAGATTTTCACATTGGATATACAATGCAACTTAGTACACACTGCTTGATCTCCAGAAAAATATCCTTTTGTTGAACTAGAACCGTCAAAGCCCAAACCTACAAGAATATTGAGATCCACTCCTGTGTCTTCAAGCTCATTTAATGTCATCTCTGCTCTGCTTCTGCCAGGCACAGCAGTGATTTCTGTATGCTAGATGAAGTCCTCGCTGCTGATATTATTGTGCAAGTACCATAAACAAAGGACCTTTTGTTCCTTTTCCCACATTGGCCATTGATTCATCTGCAATCATGCTCCCAAACTTTGAATTGTTGAATTGTTTTATATGGCTGTTATTTCTTGACCAATATATTCAATCAGCTGACTTTGAATAGTGTTGCCCTTCTGTTGCATGGTAGCAGATGTTTGGAGCCTTGCAAGTCAGTTTCCCACTAGAGAAATCAGTACTATTAATTTTCCACTCACAAAATGCCAGCCACCAGCTAGGAAATCCCTGTTCTCTCCCCGTCTCATGCCCAGTGTTTCCTGTGTGGCTCTGATAATCTTCCCCCATGGGTCCTTTTTAAACCCTTGATTTGTCACCTCTGTCCTTTGTCCTGTTCGGGAATTTTCTATTCTCCACTCCCTCCTGCCTGCAGACAAGCAGGGGGGAGTAGCTTTCCATAGCCTTCAGCTAACCCATTGTCCCAATAGGCAGCCATTTAGTTCTAACAACCTACCATCATATCTTGTCTGGGAGAGACCCACCAACAGTCAGCAGTGGTGAATTCCACATCTACTCAGAGGCATTCCATGATACAGCAGTTTCATAACTTCATATTATCTACCAGAATTCATAAATTGGACAGACAGATTCCCCAAATCATCATACAGAGCAATAGTCAATTGGGGCCACAGAGTGATGTTCAACAAGAATATATTGGAAACTAGATCAGAGTGCATAGAAAATATGTACTACAGAGCAACTGAGTCTGCAGTGCTGGGTACAACAAACGTTGTGTTGGTTATTAAGAAAAATAAATATTTTAAAGAGAGACATTATTTCCATTGCAGAAGAAAAATGAATTAGGCTAATTTTTAGCATAGTCATAGAGTTAATTAAAACCTTATGGGCATAATGAACTGAGTGAAAATTGACTAAAGTCACTCTCTCTTTACAATATGTGCCCGTGTCTGTTCAGCTGATTCTACTAAATTTATAGAATTCCAGGAAACTGAAAGTTGACATTTTTATCTCTCTGCCAGCAAGCAAAGGTCAGATTAGCCAAAGCAGCACAAAGAAGGACCCAGAAACTGGAGGGACCAAAAGAAAAGGCGCTTTAGCAACCCAGAAAGGCATCAAATCTCATAGGCCAGAAAGTGTACTGGAAGGCCAGGCTGTAACAGAAGAAGAGACTGTCATCCTCCCAGCTCCTGAAAAGAATGCTGTAGATCCACAACCGGTAAGAGATTTTAAATCCAAATTTCTGCAAAGATTTCGGAAAAGCACAATAGAAAAATGGTCCTGATAATTCTTTTATTACATGTGAAAATCTAATCTCCTGATACTGTGTAAACCTTATATTCTCATAGGATGAAATAATCATCGTTATTTATTTTATTTCTGTAGTGCCACAAATATTTATAATATTGGCCCTGCTCGGAGGATTTAAAAATCTAAGGCCCGAATACTGCAAAATAATACAAGTGTGCAGAATCCCATTGATTTAACAATGGAATTCTATTTACTCCCCACCTCAGCCCTTTTGCTCCACCCAATATTCTAAATTAACCAGCCCTGTTGTATCTTTCTTCTGCAATCATATTTGTACATACATACCTATGCCAGTACCTCCCTTGGTAACCCAATCTGCCATGCCCTCCATCCTTTCCTCCTTAGTATTTTTGTTCAAAACATACTTTTCTCATGAGGCCTACTCTTCATAGTCATATTGTTTAGTATCTGTATCTGTGTATTCATACATGTGCATATGTTTGAGTGTATGAAGGAAGAAAGAGGATTATGCCACAGCACACACACACCCCTTTAAGGTGCATTCATCAAAAATCTTCACAACCACATTATCTGATCACTAAACCATCTCCTTCTGTCATAGAACCACAGATTTTAAGGCCAGAAGGACAATGATTATCATCTACTCTGTCTTCCTGCCTACACAGGCCATATAATTTCACCCAGTAATTCCTGCACCAACCACATATCTTGTGGTTGAGCTCACATGTATAATTTTAGAAAAACATCCTAAAAGCATGAGCCTCTACCACCTGAACTGAAGAACCAGAGGAGAAATCCTGGTCTCATTGACGTTAATGAGCAAACTCCCATTCCCTTCAAGAGGGACAGGACTTCACCCCAGATCCCTAAATGGAAACATATCCACTCATGCTGTTCTGAGGTTTGCCCACCTACTTTGTGACTTGCCTCAACATAGGCCTGCTGAGAAAACCCACCTGAGAAATTACAAACAGGGATCACCACAAACTGAGAAACTGCAGGAACATGCACTCGACCAGGGGGTGCTTGCGAGCAGGGCCGGCTCCAGGCATTAGCATTCCAAGCTGGTGCTTGGGGCGGCAATTTTCAAGGGGCGGCAGTCCCTGCTGTTTTGCCCCCAGCAGTGTGCCAAATTGCCGCCGCGGACGGCGGGGGCAGTCCATGTGCCCTTAGGGCAGCACGTTCGTTTCCGCAGCAGCAATTCGGCAGCAGCTTCTATATTTAGCTGTCCGCGGCGGCTTCAGCTAAACATAGAAGCTGCCGAGGAAACGCGCCTGCCGCTCTAAGGGCACACGGACTGCCCCTGCCGCTCATGGCAGCAATTCGGTGCTCTGCTTGGGGCAGCAAAAACTGTAGCAAAAACTGTCCTGCTTGCAAGAGGTGGGTGCACCTCATTACAGGAGTCCATAATGCACTCATGGCTGTGCGCTTTTATGACAGTCTGGCAGCAAACATCTTCAATAGTGGATGGTGTGATGGCTTGTGGGTTTAAGTATGTGCACATGTACACACACATGCAGATGGAGGTATGAAGAGGAGAGGATTAGTTTACATTGGCCACATGGGAAAAGTGTGTCTTGAAGAGAAATATGAAGGGAGAAAGGATGGAAGCATAGATTCATAGACTCTAGGACTGGAAGGGACCTCAAGAGGTCATCGAGTCCAGTCCCCTGCCCTCATGGCAGGACCAAATACTGTCTAGACCATCCCTGATAGACATTTATCTAACTATCTTAATATCTCAGAGATGGAGATTCACAACTCTCAGGCAATTTTATTCAGTGTTTACTACCTACTGACAGTAGGATTTTTTCCTAAGTCCAACCTAAATTCTCCCTTGCTGCAGTTTAAGGCCCATAATTGTTTTGTTTATCATTGAGGCTAAGGTGCAAGTTCTCCTCCCTCTGATGACACCCTTTTGATCCTGAAATGCTTATCATTCCTCTGTCTCTCTTTTCCAACTAAATAACCAGTTCTTTCAGCCCTCCTTCATAGGTATATCTCAGACCTTTAAATCATCTTGGTGGCTCTTCTCTGGACCTCCTCCAATTCTCCACATCTTTCTTGAATGCGGTGCCCCGAATGGACAAATACTCCAGGTTGAGGCACTAACCAAGCAGAAGTAAAGAAGAAATGACTTTCTGGTGTCTTGTTACAACACACCTGTTAAGCCTCCAGAATCACATTTGCTTTTTTTTGCAAGAGTATCAACTTGGGCCATATTAGCTTTGTGGTCCTATGACCTTAGACTTTTTCTGCAACTCTTCTAGACAGTCTCTTCCCAGTCTTATGGTGTGAAACTTGGATTGTTCTTCCTAAAGTGGAGCCTTTTGCTTTGTCATTTATTGAAACTTATCTTTTCAGACCATTTCTCCATTTGTCTAGATCATTCTTAATTTTGACCTGCCCAAGCAGTTGCAATCCCCCCAGTTTGGTACATCGCAAACTCATAACGTACTTCTACCACATCTAAATCATTGATGAAGATATTGAACAGAGCCTGTCCCAACCCCTGCGAACCACTTGTTATAGCCTTTCCACGCAGGATTGGGAGCCCCATTAATAACTACTCTCTGATACGGTTTTTCAGCCAGTTATGCGCAGCCCCTATAGTGCCATCTAGAATGTATTTGCTAGTTATGATAACGAATCATGCAGACCGTATGCAAATGCCTTACCAAAAAATTTCCTAGGTACCACATCCACCTTCCTTCCTTTCCACAAGACTCGTTTCCCTATCAAGAGCATCAGATGTTTTTGACATGATTGTTCTTTACAATCCATGCTGGCTATTCTATCCTACACCTCCAAGTGTTTGCAGATGATCCTAATACTGCTCCATTACTCCTGGCCAGAAGTTAAACTAACTGGTCTGTAGTTTTCTGGTTGTTTTTATTCCTTTTTTATAGACGGGCCTATTTTGCCTTTTCCAGTCCTTTACCTGGAAATTCGTCCCGTCATCCCATGGAACTTTCTCCAAAGATAATAGCTTAGAGGCTCAGAACCTCCTATTAATTAGAGTATTCTAGGATGATCTCATGGCCTGGTATTAGCAGGCATCTAACCTTTCAAGTGATTAACTTGCTCTTTTTTTATTTATCTTCTTATAACACCTTCCATAACTATTCACTTATGTTACCATTCCTTCAGAACTTCTCAGTGAAGACGACAAAGAGTTAGCATCTCCTTGCCATTTTCAGTTTCG
>NC_133771.1:115679774-115775161 GCF_003597395.2 Chelonoidis abingdonii
GAAGCCAAAGCCCTCCTGGCGACACCATCTTCGCAGCCAAGCATTCACCTCCATGATGCATCTGTCTCTGCCCGGGCCCCTACCTTTGACAGGAAGAATCGAAGAGAATACCACCTGTGCATGGTGGACTGGGTTAGAAAAGAGAGTTCCAGTTAGGAAAAGGAGTTACATGGAAGATGTCCAATGTCCAAGAGCAGGAAAAAGTTATAAGTGAGAGCATCTTGGGTGGAGTAAAGGGAGTGAGCAGGGCATAAAAGTATATCTTAGCAGAGAAGTAATATGAGATTGTGGTGGTGGTAGTGGACTTTGAAAGTGAGAACTAGAAGCTTGAATTTGATTGAGAATAGTTTGAAAAAGCCAGTAACAGGTTTTAATTAGGATTGCTGAGAAAGGCAGGAAACTTATGAGTTTAGCAACTGCATTCTAGATGGACTGGAGAGGTCAGGGGGTGTGTCATGGAAGAAGAGGCTGCAGAAGCTGAGATGTGCAATTATTGGGGCATGGCTGAGGGTTTTGACAGTGGGGTTAGAGAGGTTAGAATGGATTTTGGAGAATGTGTAGAAGAAATAACATCCAGATTTGGCAATGCAAAGAGACTGAATGTTCCCTCAAGAATACAACTTAGTTTCTGTGCATCAGTTTCTTCATCTGCAAAGTGGTTCAGTAATGTTTATATACATCAAAAGTGTGTTGTGAGACTTGTAAAATAATTAAAGAATGAAGGCAGAATTATTATGAGTCCATCATATCAACATCATTTAACATTCTGTAGATATACACCTGAGTTGTCTTATAGTGAAATGAGTTTTTGTAGAAAAACAAGCAGATCCATTTTACAATCAGAATATTAATTGTATGCTGCAATAATCTGAACAATGTGGGACTTGAAGGTCTTCTGTGTAGAGATTTTCACTGTTTCTGAGTACACTAGAAGTGAGTTGCACTGTAATAGATTTGAACTTTTCTTCATATAAATTGTAGTTGTTGGTTCGCAGATTTGCCATCCCAATAAAACAAAAGATCTCAAGGGCAGAAGACCTGTATTCAAGGCATAGATCAGGCACTCAGAAGCTCTTTCTTCATCGCTCCTTCTCCTGACAGTACTGTGAATGTCACGCCCACAGTTGACTGCAGCAATGGACATCAGACTTAGACATTTCTGTGCCTGCTCTTTTCATATGGAATTTATTCCCAAACTTTTGTGATATTAGACCTGACAGGCTTGCAGCTGTTACGAAAGGATTGTCTATCCCATTCTTATTATCAACAGACTTCTCAACATTTCAGTGTGATTTACTAGGACAAAGGGGACACAAACTCTTGGGACTTGCTTATTTTAACAAGATAAAGCAATATCTGGTTATGTTCTAAGGCTATTAGGCACAGTGCTCAATAGAGAGTGATGCAAAGCAAATGTAAATGTATAGTTGGGATTATGTTTTCCAATGTACATTACTTTGCATTTATCAACATTGAATTTCATCTGCCATTTTGTCTCCCTGTCACTCAGTTTTGTGAGATCCCTTTGTAACTCTTCTCAGTCTGCTTTGGACTTTACAAAAATTCTCAAGATAGTTATGTCTGCAAATTTTGCCACCTCACTGTTTACCCCTTTTTCCAGATCATTTATGAATATGTTGAACATCCCTGGTCCCAGCACATATGCCTGGGGGACACCACTATTTACCTCTTTCCGCTCTGAAAACTGACCATTTATTGCTACCCTTTGTTTCCTGTCTTTTAAACAGTTACTGATCCATGAGAGGAAGTCCGCTCTTATCTCATAACTGCTTATTTTACTTAAGAGCCTTTTGTGAGGGAGCTTGTCTAAGGCTTTCTGAAAGTCCAAGTGCATGCTATCCAGTAGATCACCCTTGTTGACCCCCTCAGAGAATTCTAATAGATTGATGAGGCATGATTTCCCTTTACAAAAGCCATGTTGACTCCCCCACAACAAATCATGTTCATCTATGTGTCTGATAATTCTGTCCTTTACTATAGTTTCAACCAGTTTGCCTAGTACTGAAGTTAGGCTCACTGGCCTGTAATTGCTAGGATTGTCTCTGGAGCCTTTTTAAAAAATCAGCATCACATTAGCTGTGCTCCAGTCATCTGGTACAGAAGCTGATTTAAATGATAGATTACATATGAGAGTTAGTAGTTCTGCAGTTTCATTTTTGAGTTCCTTCAGACCTCTTGGCTTAATACCATCTGGTCCTGGTGACTTATTACTGTTTAATTGATCATTTTTTCCAAAAAACTTCCTCTACTGACACTTCAACCTGGGACAGTTCCTCAGATTTCTCCCCTAAAACGAATGGCTCAGGTGAGGGAATTTCCCTCACATCCTCTTCAGTGAAGAATGCAAAGAATTAATTTAACTTCTTCAAAATGGCCTTATCTTCCTTAAGTTCTCCTTTAGCATTGTGATCATCCAGTGGTCCCTATGATTGTTGGCAGACTTCCTGCTTCTAACGTACTTGGAAAAGTTCTTGAGTCTTTGGCTAGTTATTCTTCAAATTCTTTTTTGGCCTGCCTAATTATAGTTATGCAAAACAGCCCTGAAGCAATGTACAGATTGAAAAGCTTTACTTGTCATGGGCATGACACTCATTTCCAAGTAAACTGCAAGAATGTTTTATAGATTTGATGTTTGAGAATACTTTAAAAAAACTTTTCATAGATCTCTACTTGCAAGGTAATCTTCTTTGTTGACAGTTGTTGTCTTTGCTGTCTTCCAAAGTGTCTATGGAAAATAGCTGAACTTTCAGAAACCGTTGAAGGGTTTATGATTAAATTTAGAGTGATAACCCCTGGCAACCCTCCTCTAGAGCCAATGAGGTATCTCTGCATAAATATATTTGGTTAGGGATCCCCTTGATACCAAATTCAGTTATATTAGTCCACTTTTCAGTAGCTTGCCGTGTGGCACCAGGGTCTCCAGTAGCTCCCAGTTCAGTGAGGCAGACTGCTTCTCAGGTGTGACAAGTGCTCATGTCCATCCATGTTCCTAGTGTTTCTAATGCCTTCATACCACAGAGCAGAATTTCCCAAGCAGGGTAATGTGTGTCCAGGAAACCAGTGAAAAAACAGGGTATCTACTCTGCCACCCATCACAGCTTCCAAATGGTAAAAGGTCCTCTGGAGCCAGGCCCTCGTTGGAAAGATTATTTCCTGTGTTGTTTGTATTTATTTATATTACAATAGTGTTCAAAGTGTGCTAGATGAAGTACAGATATGTAGAAAGACAAGGAAGAATTTACAATCTAGAAAAAGAAAATCATGCCAAGATAGAGTCAGGGTCAAATGAAGAGCAAGCACTTCATCTGTTCCATGTAAAATTGTGTAAGACATTTGGAGCTGACATGCGATACTTCTGGAGGCAGACTTCTTATAAGTTCATGTTCCATTATACAGCACATGAAAAAAAAATTGCCCATTACTTGAGGCAAGAATTTTTTTGGAGGGAGATCAAAACTTACAGTTCAAAAGATCCCTTGGCCTTCCCCTGACATCATTTATGTATTTGTAGGAAAATAACATGGATGTACTTCTGCTGCCAAACGGTGCTTGTTTTTTCTGTAGCCAGTTGCTTCCATTAGCTAAATATGATTTTTTGTTCTTAAGACTGGGGTTTAATTTCAATAAATTGTTAACTCTACAGGTAGATGAATCATGCTTACTTTCAGTTGTTTCTTTACCACAGAGATAACATTAGTAGATGAAGAGAATAAGAGATACTCTTAGAATAATTTACTATTCATCGTAAATAATGAATAGTGCAACTTACTAGTCACAGATCTCTATTGAAAAGTGAATCATCTGTCCTCATCTATGTAGTGATCGTGGGGTTCATTAAATAACAAACCAGTGAATGAGAAAGGAATAAAACTTTAATAAAACAAACTGGAGAGTTACTGTGGTGAACTGCTGCACACAGCCATGTGGTGTTCCCAATCCCCGTCTCCAAGGCACATCTCCAAATTCCTATGTTCATAATACTGTCGCTTATGAGGGAGCGTCTCTAAACGATAATCTTCTACAAACATAACTCTACAGTATGAGCACTCAAAACTCAGTGAGCTGTTGAGGGTTTATGGTTTTATAGAAGAAAAGAAGTCTTTGTGCACCATATGCTCAGGAAAATGTTACATGAAAAGCTTCAAGGAATGTAGTTCCTTATTCTAAAGCTCAACTTAGTTTCACTTTGATAAATATGCAAGCGAGTGTGCAGTTCTAGAAGGAAATTACAACAATGTAGTTTGGCATTAGTAATGAGACTTCTTTTGAGATTCTTGTGAATAATGTGATATGTATAAGTTTGTGAACTAATTTACGACTTCTCTTGCTGTAGTTAGGCAGGCTGTGTTCAATGTCTAACAGTTTACTGAATACTTTGGGATGCTCACTGTGGATGCGTATTAATGTCATCAGCAGATTAACATATTGCCTTTGGCTTCACAGACTCACAAGTACATTATACAAGCACTGGTGTTGTATAACAGTTGGCCACTTACCGAGAGTCAGTTGGCATTTGTTCAGGCACTGAAAGAAATGGAGAAAAGTGAAATCAAAGGTATGTCACTTTAAACACACCTGCTAGAGTGTGCAGTATGGTTTGTTTTTTAAAGATGTTGTATTGGTATATCACTTATTTCTATTCAGTAAATATAGAAGATATTTCTATAACTTGTATTATTGTCTTTTGGTAATAACATCACACTTTTGTCAATTTAAATAGCAAGGAAAAGGGGTTACTACATAATGCTATTAAGCTGAAATTTGCACAGTATTTTCTTTCTACAGCCAAAAAATAGTCCAGTAAAAGGAAAGATGAGATGTTAGAAGGTGGCATATTAACCATCAACCCATAGAACATGTTCTGAGCCCTGTCCACTATGTTGAAACAAAATGAATAATTTCCTATAGCAAAGCCTAAACCTCAATCAAAAACCTAAGAATTTGTCTCTTTATTAGTATTCATCTTCTTTACAGGATATGCAAACAAATGAAAAATACCATCAGCATTTAAAAAAGATGGGGAAGCCCAGACCACGGAACATCATCATACAATATTTTTCTTAGGTGCATTGGTTAGTTCCAGGCATTAAATATCAAAAGATTCTCTGCCCAATAACTTTCACAGCTAACCAGTCAGTTACAAACAAACAACAAAACATAGTCTGCAACACATACATTGGGATCTCAGGGCTCAACTTTACACAGGAAGGTAGGACAAGAGTGACTGCAACTATAGTTCTGAATACTTATCAGGTGTATATAAAGTTATGTCTTCACTGTACAAGTAAACCAGAGTAAGACTAAGAAAAGAAAAGACTCTCTGTAGATTGAGAATTTTGAACTATATCTGTGTATAATATGAGGTAATGGAGCAATAAGAAAAAGGCAATGTGTCCAGTCACTGGCTCTTTTTTGTTGCTATAAATTCCTCCTCCTTTTGTTTAGTCATATTGTATGTTCTATACCCTCGGTCCCCCCTTTTCGCAGAAGTAAATGCATCTGGCTCTTACCATTTGCTTCAAATATCTTTCCCAATATCTAGCATTCCACAGGCAAATTTCAGCCGCTACTTGGTTTTTTTATTTCAAAATCTGTGCCAATGTGGGTCTGTATTATGACTTGGATTGTCTCCTGCCCAGTTAAGTCCTTCTAGGAGCAGAAGAAACTGCATAAAATGTGGGGTAATGTCTAAATCAGGTTGCATATGAGTTAACACATCTTGACCATGTGTGCTCTAGATTCACCCCTAGAATGCCTAACTCCAGATTTGTGCCAGAATGCATAATCCAATAAAATTTAGAAGCTGTGGTGACGTGTACTATTTCTTTAACTCTATAACAGCAAGCCAGGCAGGACAAGGGCTGGGAAAGGTCCTAGGGGAAGCTCTGTAGCGCAGCAGAGAGAGACAAAGTGGCTTTAGATATGATACTATTCCCCATATTCTAATAAAGTTTCTTGTTCAATATTAGAACAAAGGGACTCTTTCTATCATTGTCACAGGTCAGAAGTAATTAGTACTCTCAATAAATGGCTTTGAAGTCAAGTAAATTTCTCATCTTTACTATAAGTCTGTTAGTCTATAAGGTGCCACAGGACTCTCTGCTGCTTTTACAGATCCAGAGTAATATGGCTATCCCTCTGACTCTATTCTTCTTAGAATGATTGCACATGTGCATTCCATTCTAGGTGTGTGTGTGCCCCAAGCATAGTTGCTGGAAATTTTTCCCTCAGTGGTACCGTTGGGGGGCTCGAATGCCCTCTCCTGCTGCATGCCTATAGCGTCAGTATAAAGTGCCCCATGCTCCCTCAGTTCTCCTGTGATGGTTGCTGGAACTGCTGTCCTTGCTTTGGCTGGCTCTCAGAGACATCCTCTCTTTTATATATTTGTACATAGTTAGCTAGTTGTAAATAGTTGTTGTCAATTTTAGTGTAAGTTGGTAACTTACTGAGTTAGCGATGTTTTTGTGCGTTACCTGGTGCCAAGGCATTCCTCGGTCACCGGGCTTCAAGCCCTGCACCTCCTGCAACAAGGCTATGCCCCTGAGTGACATGCATTCAAGCTGCCAGAAGTGCCTGGGAGAAGCTCCCTTGGGGGGTTCACTGGCAGATCTGCACAGACGTTAAGCCTCGCATGAAGAAGGACCAGGCTGAAGGTTTTGCTCATGGAGGCAGCACTGAGACCTCCATCTGAGGCAGGCCAGTCTGACTGAGCATAAAGTGGGCCCCAGCATCGGTAAGGAGCCTACTGGAGTCTCGGCACCATTCACCATCTCCAATGCCTAAGAAAAGGCACAAAAAACTGTCGGCTGTCAATCCCCAGCACCAAAGACAGCCAGGCACGGACATCAGAGTAGACTGTGACCTAAGTCAGGGTACTCCTATGTCTCAGTACCGCAGAAGTCAGCACCATTGACTCTGTCACCTAGACAGACACCATTGAGTCCAGTACCAAATGAGCCATCTACATGTGCAATACAGTGTGGTACCAACACTATCTCAGTGCCGCCCTTGCCAGTGGTGTTTGCTACTGCCAGAGACCTTCTATTGCTGTCAATACTGGTATCACCAGCCATACAAGAGTTGGCAGTGTCACTGCTGGCAGTCAGGAAGGAAACCCATTGGTTCCGATCATTGTTCAGTACCAGGCCCTTCAGTACTGTCAAAGGGGAAACCCACTATGCAGGTATGATGGCTATGTCTGGCCATCCAGACATCCAGGGGGATCTAAGCAGGCCTTTTGCTGGGACACTCAACAGCACCCTACCAGTTCCCACGATCAGAAGTGGATTAAAGTTTCCTGGGGTCCTGGGCCAGAGCACGTGGGGGTCCCCGCCTCACCTTTTCCACCTTGGTGCTGCTCCCATTCTTCCCCGCCCACAGCCACACCCCTTTCTGCTTCTTCCCTGGGGGCAGGGCCCACCCCTGTTCCACCCAGAGTTCTCCCATTCTGCCCCCTCCCCACTGCAGCCCTGCAACCCATTTTGTTCCTTTCTCCCTGTCTCCATGGCCCCAAGTCCAGAGAAGTTCTATCCCCGCACCACAGCCTTGGGCTGCAGCAAAGAGTGAGAGCTCCTCCAATCCTAGGGCCACAGCTGGGGTCTGAGTGCAGAGGCTTCCCCCGCCACCCTCCACACTTCTGTGGGGGACCAGGATCAGGGAACTGGGATTTCTCCCGCCCTGCTCAGTGCTTCTTCCAGAGAACAGGTGTGGGTGTGGGGGCTTCCCCTGCCACCCTGCAGTTTCTGTGGGAGACAGGTGAGGGGCACTGGCACTTCCCCTGTCCGGCGACTTCTACCAGGGACAGGGTCGGGGCCACTCTGGATAACCAGTCTATGTTTTCAAATGACATATCTCTCTGATTCCTGAAGGGCCTAGAAAGGCTATATTCTCAAGTAAGAGAGCTCTTTCCTTCCTGGGACCTGAACTTGATCTTATCAAAGCTCGTGGGACCTCTATTTGAACCATTAGCAACATGCTCATTATTGTAACTCTCCTGGAAAGTGTTTTTTTTAGTGGCCATCACTTTGGCCAGGTGGTCTTGGAGCTCCATGCCCTCACATCAGAGCCTCCGTATATATGCTTTTTAAAGATAAGGTGCAGTTATATCCTCCTCCCAGTTTCCTTCCAAAAGTGGTTTCACAATTTGTTAGCAATCAGGCACTCTATCTTCCTGTCTTTTACCCGAAGCCATATGCGAATAGGGAAGAACAGCACCTTCACTCATTGAACGTTAGATGATCCCTAGATTTCTACATAGAAAGGACTAAACCATTCCAAAGATCCACTCAATTGTTCATAGCGGGAGCCGATAAGATGAGATTGTCTCCCAATCTCTTCACAGACAATTTTGTCTTGGATCCAATCCCTCCACCTATTCAACTGCATAGGCATCACCTAGAGTGGAATGCACATGTGCAATCCCTCAAAGAAGAAAAAATGGTTACTAACTTCCATTCCTGTTGTTCTTGGAGATGTGTTGCACATGTCCATTCCACAACCTACCCTCTTTCCCCTTTACATCCCAGTTTTTCTGGAAAGAAGGAACTGAGGGGACGCAAGGTTGGCCGGGCACTTTATACTGGCACTATAGGCACGTGGCAGCAGAGGGTACTCGAACCGCCCCAACAGGTATCACTGAGGAAGAAATTTCTGGTGACTGTGCTCAGGTCATGCACACACCTAGAGTGGAATGGACATGTGCAACACATCTCCAAGAACAACAGTTACAGAAGGTTAATAACCATTTTTTATTGCTTAAAGAAAGTGGTAGGCAAATGTTCTTTTGATAGCTTTTTCAGTTTGTATATGCTAGTACAATTATTTATGAATGCCTCTTACTTTTAAGGGGAAAGAACCATTAAGCTTCTCATTACCAAGTGATCCACAACAGGCATTCCTACAAACATAAAAAGGATCCTACTGTTGGGTATAACATAGTGATTTGATTTAATGGCAAGAATATTTGTGAAGAACAAGTCAATGACTTACATTTGTAGCTGGTTTTTCAGTCGCTGCTGTTCTCTTTGTATTGGCTGGTCTGTTTCATCTAGTTAAACATTTTTAAGAGGAGGTTTTATTTCTTGCTGCTATTGTCTGAGTCTTCAGTTATAATTTTGGAAGATGCAGGGAAATTTATGTGTTACTTTCAGAAGAGGTCATTTTAAACTAAGCTTTTGCCAGCTAAAAAATTATCGTTCTTGGAGAAAATTCACCAGACAGCATAGGAGCTACAGGAGGCTCGTATGTAGCCTTAACACCCCATCCACACAGTCACATTGGGCTGCATGTTATCTCCATGTACCATAAGCCAGTTTGTAGAAGGACATGGATATGACCTATGGCTCCACAATTTTATATCCTGTAGTCATAAAATAATCTCTATTTCAGTCCAGAGACTGGAATAGTGTCCACAAAGCAACTACAGGGCCATTGTACATGTATCTTGGTCATGCATTAGGGACAGGATTCTGTCCCTGCAACTCCCATGAAGACCCATTACTCTCCTCAAAAGTGTCCAAGATGGTGTATGTGACAGAATTTTAAAGTATAAGTAAGAGTAATAGATTAGATTCTGCACTCAGGAGGCAATACAAAGCAGCTGGATAATTGCCCTCCAAGGGGATTTGTCATAGTCATTTGATAGCCTTTTGAACTAAGATATGCAATTCAAATCACTTAGTACAGCAAGTGTCTCCTCTTCACATCTCCTCCTTTCTTAGTTTAAAAAACATCTCTATTTCTCAATCAACTGCAGTACTAGTCCTTGTCAGTAAGTCAGTATCAGTATTTTGCTGGTACACCTCTACCTCGATATAACACTGTCCTTGGGAGCCAAAAAATCTTACCATGTTATAGGTGAAACCGCGTTATATCGAACTTGATTTGATCCGCCAGAGCACACAGCCTCCCCCTCCCCCCCGAGCACTGCTTTACTGCATTATATCCGAATTCGTGTTATATCGGGTGGCGTTATATCGGGGTAGAGGTGTAGAACCCTGTTGGAGCCTCAGCAACCTCCAAACACACACATTATTTCAGGAGGATTTAATGGAAGTCCATTCTGCCACTAGTCAATGCCAATTCTACCTGGCCCTTATATAGATATGCATTAGGGAGATGAGAGAATATGAAGTCCTATGCCTCACAGCCTGCAAAAGGGCCAGGCAGAATTGCAGTCCCTGCACTCAAAGAGGGTGCAGGAATTGCTCAGACCCTAGTTTTCTGGAGGAGCATGGAAGCGTTGAAGAGTGAAAAGGAGAGGAAGGTGGGCAATGACTGTGTCAGGTTCCTCTAACCACCCTATAGAGCTGGGCATGCAAGGGGGAGCAGGCTGCACTGCCTGATGGGGTTCAGTAGCAGGCATACTTCCCCTGTATAACTGGGGACTCAGGGATGCAATTTGCCTCTCAGCGCTCCCCCTAGTACAGTACAGTTCCACATCACCCCTAACAGGCACAACCAAGTGACCAAGCATAATTTAGCAATCTGCTTTTAAAAATGTCATTTCTTCCATACACAATTATTTTCTGTGGTAGAATCAGTCTGGTCTGTAAAAGCCTCTGGATATGTTTCAAAAAGAGTATTAATTGTTTACTATTGAAAAGTGGTGAATCAATTAATCATACTTTTGGTTACATTGACTAGCAGACTAAGAGGCCAGCTAGCTATTAGCTATGTCAGATGGATGGATAGATGCAGCGTATTTCTAAGAAAGCCCCAATGAATATCAGCTATTTTACTTTTCTGGTAGCTTGGTGGCAGAAGCTTCTAAATAAAGACAGATTGGTACTTGTAAGTTGCATTATCTGTTTGTGTATGTATTTCCACTGCATCTCTCTGCAGAATACAGTGACTAGGTGATAATAAAATTAAGACAGAGGCTCTGAGATCAAACTCTGTGCCTCTTAGCTTGGTGCAGTCAATGTAAACTCAAATATTGGCCACCTTTGTTCCAGGATCTGTGCTGGTTTCTGCTGATGCAGAAGATGCTGTTCTCTGGCAGTGGAGGAGCATTAGGGGCTCACAACCTCTCCTTTTGCTGTGCACCCACAAGTACCCAGCACAGACCCCAAAATAGACATCAGAGACCCCAAAATAGACATCACTGGCCAGGGATGGGAGGCCAGGAGATGAGGTAACTCAGCGCATTGTCAGTGCAGTTTCTGCAGGACTTGTATGGAGCCACCAACAAAGATCAAAGCTGCCTGCTGCTAGCAGAGACAGCAACCCCAGGCACGTGTTGATGCTGCTGCAGCCCTCCTTTCAGCACATCTTCCTTGAGGTGCAGTGGACCTGAACAATGCAGCGAGATATAGTTTCCATCTGCTTGTGCTAGCCAGGGTGACTTTGACTCGCTGTACGTAGAAGCTGAATCAGGCTTAGATTTAACATTTCATATTATTGGGCCATGCAGGCCCTGTTATAATTTGTCATTAATGTCACTTTCTATCACTTTCAACCAAACCACATCTAGAACTAAACATTAAATTTAGAAAGATGGTTTAAAATATAAATAACATTTATTTGATTCGTTAAATGTTTGTATGGAAGAATGAAGTTCATGGAGATCTCAGTCAGTGGGACTGAGTCAGGCCATCCGTTAATAATAGTGATGTTGGTAAATAAAGTACAAGGATCAAGATGTTACTAAAGAGTGATTCCAGAATACCAAAAGTGGCACACAGAAATTAATAATGGGGCTCAGCAGTATTAACTTAATGGCTATAGAAAATTAATTTAGGCTTTCTGTTTGCACTTTGAAATCCAACTGGGAATGAATCTGTTCAGGGAGGCACCCCAAGGAAATATTTCTTGCACATGCATCTCATTTGTCTATATCTGGTTTGTCATCTTCTTGCACAAACATCCCTCACCCTCTTCCATGCTACCCTGTACTCATGTACCCCAAGCCGTGAACTGATCCACAAGTCCTCTACCCTCTCCTCAAGACCTATTTAAGTCTTATAGGCCATGAGACCTATAAGAAAGTAGCAGGTTAATTTTTCCACTTCGTTAATATCTTTATTGTATACCGGTTCCAAAGCTGAGAGCAATTTGTCATGGGCAATCACACCACAACCTTGAATACCTAAATGGGGATACCTGACACTTATTTCATCTACTTCTAACAGTATTTTAAAAAAACCCAACTATATATAATTAATTGTCTTTTCCCCACACTAGACCCTTTGTATGTTACTTCTCCGCTTAGATTGTAAGTTCTTTAGGCAGGGACGGTGTCTTTGCATGTGTTCGTACAGCACCTACCAAAGCAGGGCACTGATCCAAATTTGGTCTCTAAGCACTACTGCAAAGTAAGTATTGAAAAAGAAGAATTTATAAGTAAGAAAGATTTTACCCATGTGTTTGTAGGACAAGAATGGCTTTAGAATGTCTGCTACTCTAAGTGAAGCTAAATCATAGACTCAGGTTAATTAGACAATAAAAGACCACTTAGGCCACTATGGTGGGGTGACATCTCACTAGCACAGTGCCTCCTGCTGGTGTTCTTGGGAATTAGCTCATCCAGCACTCAGAGCACCCTCTGCTGGCTGATGTCTCACTTGCCTCAGGCCCTCGTGTTGCTCCTGGATCCTGGTGCCCCTTACCTTGGGGTTCTGCCCTCCGCAATACCCCCACTCTGGGTCTCCTCTCCCAGGAGAACCCCCAACCCTCTAAACCCCACCCTGCCTCAGTAGCTACTGCCAGTTGTCATCCAGCCCCCTTTCCCTGGGGCAGACTGCAGACTGCAGTCTGTAATGGCCATTCATCATCAGCAAGGGGATAGGGCCTGCTGCCTTTGCCTGTTGCCAGGCTGCCCCTCTGCAGCCCCAGTACCTTCATAGGCCTTCAACAAGGCCTGCAGGTTTATCAAGCTAGAGCTCCCCAGCTCCCTTTCACCTTCCCCAGCACTGCTCTGTCTCAGGTACCTTACTCCTAGCCCTTCCCACTCCAGGGGTAGAGTGAGACTCTCCTGTCTCCTGGCCCCACAGCCCTTTTATCCAAGTCAGCTGTGGCCTGATTTAGCCAGCCACACCTGTGACTGCTTCCCCAATCAGCCTAGCATGGCTGTTTTGAACCCCTGTTCTGCAGGAGTGGGGCAGCCACCCCACTATACCACCTATTCCGTCCCCTCCTCAATGCAGAATTATTTTCTATAGTATATTTTCTAGCAGTTTGTCCAGTCTAGTTTTAAATGTCCCATTTTAAGGATCTTCCTTCATTTCCCTTGGGAGATTATTCCTCAGCATAGATCTCTACCACCCCAAAATTTCTTCTTTCTTTGTAATATTAACAACTTTTATATATTTATAGACTGCTATCAAGGTTCCCCTTAATCATCTCTTAGCCAAGCTAAACATATATGCCTTTTTAAATATTTCCTTATAAATCAATCACATCAGCCTCAAAATTATTTTTGTTTCTTTAATCTGATTTTTCCACATTAGCAACATCTTTGTGCTCTGAAAAGGTTTATCATCTGCAGTCACACCACTGTCCTGAAGTAAGGATTATTATTTCCATGCTCCATGTAATGCCTCTGCATATGCAACTCACAATTGCAATGGTGTGTTTTGCTATCATATCCCCATGCATACTCCCATCTATTTCACTGCCTACTCTCACACCTAAGCCTCTTTCAGCATTACTTCTTTCCAATTTCTACCTCTTATTGGATAGCTCTGTTTCAGGTTATTTTCTGGGGTGCAATCCAGACCAGTGAGGGGCTGTGTCAGCCATGCCCTGCAACTTTGGGTGCCTCACAATGCTTTGCTGTTGTAGCTTCCAACTTGGGTTGCTCACAAACAGCCTGCTAGCAGGCAGGTCACACCATGAGTGTCTGTGCATAGTTACAGCTCTGGTCCAGCAGTTCTGACCCCACCAGCCTGTCAGCAAACACCAGACATGCTCTAGCTTTCACTGGCCTTGGTTTTCACATGAGGGGTGATCCCAACACACTCCCAGTTGTGAATTTCCCACCAAAATCTGTGTTCTGCACTGTCCTGCCCTCTCCTGAACAGTCCAGATGTATTAGATCCATTGCCCCTCTAAGAGGTCAATATACAACAATTTGCCACTTTAAATGAAATTACCCACACAGCTCACAACACTAGATTGGTTTTGTTTAAAAAATAAAACAAGTTTAAGTACAAAAAGGGAGATTTTAAGTGACTTCAACAGGGCCACCCAGAGGATTCAGAGGGCCTGGGGTCTTTGGCGGTGGGGAGCCCCTGCCACCAAAGACCCAGCACTTTGGCAGCGGGTCCTGGGGCGGAAGGACCCCTGCCCCATGCGTCTTTGGGGCACTTTGGCAGTAGATCCTGAAGCGGAAGGACCCCCACCGCTGAATTGCCGCTGAAGACCCAGAGTGGAAGAAGCTCCGGGACCCAAGCCCTGTGACAGTTTTCTGGGGCCCCTGGAGTGAGTGAAGGACCCTCTCCAGGGGCCCCAAAAACTCTCATGGGGGCCCCTGTGGAGCCTGGGGCCAGGGGCAAATTGCCTCTCTTGCCTCCCCCTCCCCTGGCAGCCCTGGACTACAACAAGTAACGAGGCATTAAAGTCAGAAATGGTTACAAGAAAAATAAAGACAGAATACTTTCTAAACTTAACAAATTAGACTTGGTTCAAGGTGAAGTCCTTTACCACATGTTTCTAGTAACATTAGGGACAAAAGTCTCAGGTCAGCATCTGCTCTCAAAGTCTAACAGATATTTCTTTTGTCTTTTTAGATGAAAAGAGAGAGATGGATAGGACGAGAGAACTTGGGGTGTTTTTTCCCCTTACTTTTATAGTTCAGTCACCCTTCGAAGTCTATTTTCCCGACAGTGACCACTAGATAAAGTTCTTTCCAGTCCAGAGCAAGGAGATATGGCATCTTATGGGGAGAGGAGTTATGCTGTTTTATTTTTTACTAAGACTCAGATTATCTTTGCCTTCTTTCTTCCCCTGTCACTGCCTGAGGCCTCTGTTTACAGCTTATATACAAACACACATCCCTTTGTTTAAGACAGGTCTTCCTGACCAGTTCTACCTAACTGGGGCTACCTGAGTTTGAACATTTGCCTTTAACATCATACAGGAGGATTTCATAACTTTACACATAATGTTGCTACATACATTTATCCATGATATTATTAACCAGCAAGTTGTTAGTTTTCAAATGATACCTCACAAGGCATATTTTGTACAAGGGTTATTACAGTAGTATGTAGGGTGTGAATACAGGGGTCCATTCGGTCACTCTGTGAGCTTACATTCTCTCAACTTGAACGTCATTTGTTGTAGTCTTTATTGCTTGTGTTACAGCAATGCTCAGGTGCCCTGTTCAGGATCAGAGCCCCATTGTGCTAGGCCCTGTGCAAACATAGAAGTAAAAATAGTCTTTATTCAAAAGAAATTACAATTTGCAACAAGGAGCAACAGGCTAGGGGAGGGGGGACTGATCATCAATCTGATAATAGACCCATATGTCCATATACACAGATATATTTTTTTGCAGTTACATCATGCAATATGTACATTCCCCACCTGCTTCTCAGTAGCCTGTCCCATAGCTATTGAAAAATTGGCCAGTTATTTTCAGTCAATGAAACAGAGCTGGGCCTTACAAAATAATTCAGTGAGGGCATTCCTTTTGTAAGGGGCAAATGGAAGAAGACACAAAGCTGTTAGTAGGCAGAGCTTCCAGAAAGTGGGAGAGGATCTACTGAAAGAGATGCTGAAGGAATGGTCAGAGAGGCAGCAAGACAATCAAGGGAGTACAATAACAAACCTAAATAAAGACTATATTAGTAAGGAAGGAGTAACTGACAGTGACAAAGGCGTTAGAGAGGTCAAGGAGGATGAAGAAGGAGAACTAGGCTCTGAGATGTAGTCAAGAAAGGGTTAAAAACGAGCTGGGTGGATATCCAGGGTGGAGGCAGAAAATAAGCATTTGAGCAAAGATAAAAGGGAAAGGGAAGGTAGTTGAAAAGGGAGCTATTCCCATGTTTCTAATCTCTCCGGCTCCCTTTGGCAATTTGGTGTTGTCTGTGAATTTCATTAACATGCTGTTGATCCACTCTTCCAGATCATCACGGAGTTGTTGAATAAAATCAGACAACATCGATCCCTGCAGTATCGCACAAGGCTCTTTCCCCAACTGAATAAATTGCCGTGTCATGAGTGCTGAAGTTTCACCAGTCAGTTTTCAATCCATGTTACAGACAGATGCTTTACTGAAATATAAACATAAATATAAACATAGTATATCTACCGCATTCTGATCATCCACCAATTTGTTTGATATATACACACACAATCAAATTTGTTTAGCAAGATTTGATCTTTATATATTCATGCTGATTATTGCCCATTGCTATATTGCCTTCTAGATGTTTCTTTTATTATTGGTTTCACTATTATATTGGTGACTGATGTTGGCTTTATCAGATGGTAATTGATAGCATCCCTCTTTTTAAAGATCATTATAACATTCACTTTTTTCAGTCTTCTTGTACCCTTCCTGATTCTCCAGGACTATTCCAAAATAATTTGTAGTGGTTCAATACAGTTTTTAAGCAATTGTGTTAATATTTGAGGATGTAAATCATTTAGACTTGCTGATTTGTATATATTCAAATTTTCTAATTTTTCCCTTAGCCATTCTTTATCAATAATTAATTATGTTTTTAACATGGACTGGTTTAGTCCCTAGTTGACTGAACTTCTTTTCTTCATTTCTCTCTTAAAGCCATATTTTTAAAAGAAGATTTTAAATCCGTCACTAAATATTAAAAAAGCAGTTTTTCTATATAGGGTCTGGTCTTGCTCCATTGAAGTTAATGGGAGTGGTGTCACTGATTTCACTGAGAGCAGAAAGGAGTCCATGAGGAAGAGATAAGCAAGCCTTTAGAAGGCATTTTTATTAACAAAGGGCCTGCTGGCACACTTTTATTAACAAAGGGCTTCCTCACAAGAGTAGTGCTTGTCACATTGGGTTCAATGCAAACATTTTAAACTGGTGAGTGATGCAGAGAATCCTTGTATAGGGCTTCATTTTAAGGGCTAAGAGAGATTACTCTGTCCCCTAACACTATCTGTCTTCCAAGATAACCCAGTTACATTGAACTTTAAACTCACAGGACATATCTGAAAATAAGGTACATTTTAAAGTTCTGAAAAACTAAATTAATACTAATTTTTAGTATATGAACAAATGTTACTACTAATAGTAATATTTTGTCTGGTCAGTTTTGTATAGATGGTATGAAAATATTTAAAATACAGTATGCATATTTGGAACAGAACGACATCGAATATTCTAAACCTCCTTCTGAATGTGCATCCATTATTAAAGCAGTTTGGAAACTTGGCTCTAGCATCCTGGGCTCCCCTGTGGTATAACAGACTATGTCATTTTTCAGAGAGATGGATCATGCCAAGAGGCGTCATAACAAAATTTAAAGTGAACATTGATTTTCAAACACGAGTCATAGATACGGCAATATTGGTATATAACAAAAAAGGACGCTCTCACCATGGGAATTTTAAGAAAACTGCATTGAGCAAGATGGAAAATTCCTGTAACAAACCTTCATGGGTTCTGTTGGTACTTTTTAATATAAGACAACAGTGCCATCTGCAGTCGATTTTTGTACTTGAATTAACTTGTGAGGACAGGAACATGTTGTTCTTTGTTCTTCTTTTAAATTAACATTTGCATTTGTCTGAGGGTTTTCTTTTTTTTAAAATAATTCATCTTTTAGATGAAGACCAGTAGTTCTCACATGGTCTATAAATTATTGTTTCATAAATGTTTAGGTGAAAGTCAGTTATTTGCACACAATTGTCATTTGTGTTTTGTAAAATGCTAAATATATGCCTAGTTCTACTGTATATAAATGCACCTCTACCCTGATATAACGCTGTCCTCGGGAGCCAAAAAATCGTTCTGCGTTATAGGTGAAACCGCGTTATATGGAACTTGCTTTGATCCGCCAGAGTGCGCAGCCTCGCCCCCCCAGAGCACTGCTTTACCGTGTTATATCCGAATTCATGTTATATCGGGGTAGAGGTGTAATAGTAATATCCAAGAGATGTGCCTGAGCTACTAAATATTAATCTGCATTACAACCCCCTCAAAGATCAAAGCTGTTTGGATTCAGGGCTTGAGTTCAGCCCAAGAGCTGTATAAGATAGGTGAATGCTAGTACCAGATTTTGAATCTGAATCAGGTTACAGGTGAAAACCAACATCTTACCCAAAATTTTGAATTCCATTGATTAATTTTTGCTGTTTTTTCTTTTCTTTCTTAAAATTCCTTAGAGCTGCTGTTTGGCGGTATTTTTTTTTTTTAGTGATGAGGACTGAGGGAAAATAGCAAATACTATCTCAACCATACATAATACACCTTTATCTCAATATAACACGACCTGATATAACATGAATTCTGATATAAAGCGGTAAAGCAGTGCTCCTGGGGGGCGGGGAGGGCTGCACACTCCGGTGGATCAAAGCACATTCCATATAACGTAGTTTCACCTGTAACGCGGTAAGATTTTTTGGCTCCCGAGGACAGTGTTATATCGAGGTAGAGGTATAATAGGTTGGTTGTTATACATGCTATATAAGGAAACATCTGTATTGTATAGAAGATATTGCTATAAAGAACGTTATTTAGATTGCAAAGTCAAGTACCTGAAAGTTAGGAAATACCAAATTTTTGATTGTCTGTGCAACCTTTAGTTCTGCTCCCTGTATGTCCATCCTGTGCACTGAATGAGTGAAAAATTAGTGGGTGATCATGTAATTATAGACTGGATTGTAATTCATAGCATAAGGAGGGCAAATTAAAATTGCATGGGCAGCTCTACACTTGGCATTTTCTAACTTTCAAGTGCTTTGCAACCCAAATAAAATTTTTATTATAGTTTTTGTGTGACCAGAATTGTGACTTCCTGTGTTACCCTTCTCAGCCGCAGGAATTGAGAGTTTTGCTGCTGCAAAGCTATGTATCAGCTCCCTAACACACCAGCTTGTCTGTCCTGCCTGCAAAGTCTTCAGGACTCTGCCAATCCAGACCTTGTCTAACAAGTAACAGTCAGTGAACCCCAACTCCTGAGATCTCCAGAGATGACTTTCTGCAGTGTCCAGCTCTATCATTGGACACTCTCAGAGGTTAAGTTAGCTGCTCCCTTAAAGAGACAGTATCCAGCAGCTTATTACCTTAATGTGGGTTAACAAACGTTGTTTTAATCACAGCACTGAATTGGTTTATATTAAAAGTACAACAAGTTTATTAAACAAAAAGACATAGGTTTCAGTGATTCCAAGTATGAGGAATAAAGTTAGAAAGGGTTACAAGCAAACAAAAGTAAAAATACTCTTTTAAGACTAAAACTTGATTTAGTAAATTAAAGTCTCTCGTTCAAAGAAGTGTTTCTTACCAAGTCTCTTTGACACCAGAGCTGACCAGACTCTCTGGCCAGGACCCTTCGCAGAGCTCAGAGTACTCAATTCCTTTGCCTCCTCTCTGCTTATCTTTCCAAAATTCATTGATCCTGCTTCAAGAGGAAGGAAGTCTTCCTGAGATGCAGTCTCCATCCCCCATCGAGATTAGGTGGTCAGCTTTCTCCACTTGCTGTCCTAGTGGCTTTGTTTAGCTTGCATGTTAATGTGCTTTCCTTGGTCTTTTGTCACACCTAGTCAAACAGGTGGAACCACATTCCTTTGTCTGGAACAGGTGTGGCTTAGGCACTGCTTGCCAAATACATTTTAAGAACATACTTCCAGCACATATTGATAAAGTCCTTTCTGGATTTACTGTACATACATCACACAAGACTATTAGTGATCAGTGGGTTATTAGTTTTCCAATGATATATTACTTGCCATCTTTTGGGTATATATCATGATAACAGTATGTCAACTGGCTTTGGGATGCTCTTAGGGTCACAGATTTTCGTGTGTGTGTGTGTTTAAGATAAAAGGTAAAAAAAAATTGTATATGCAGCTGTAGCAGCCTCCACCCCTTATCATGAATCATCATCAGGGTCTGACTCCTGAACCTTCAACAATGCAGCATAATCTGTTACTATTTGAGCTGCCAAACTAACATAAACTGACAGTAGGAGAAGGCAGTTTTACCAGAGTGAGAGGGAAATGGGTCGCTGGGTCCAGGTGCTGGGCTGAAGTCTGGTTAGGTGGAAGCCCTGCCTAGCACCTCTCTCTCTCTCTCTCTCCCTCCTGCTCCACCTCCCCTCTGCCCCTGGAGTTGAGGATCCTCCTGACTTCTTTGTTGTCCACAGGGGCCATGAGGTGAGTCTGGGGGAGTGGAATGTGGGGAGCCTGATCCATATATCTCTCCCTGACTGGGAGATGGGGAAATTTCCTGCCTGACATGGTGCTCTTTGGGATAAATGGGCCATTGGGGCCATGCACTGGGTTTAGAGGTTTACAGTGAGTAGAGAACCAAGCCCAGTTCTCTTCCCACTTCTCTCTGGCAGCTTCTCTGTGGCAGTTCTCTGGTGCCCCAGTGCAGTGGTACTGCTATGGTGGTAGCATGAGCTCAGCCTTGGAATGTTCATTGATTTTTGACAAGCTTCCAGAAATTTCCTGAGGAGTACAAGTGGGAGAAAGGAAATGGCAATTTTTAATACATTCATTCTGAGCCAAATTTGAATATGATTTCATGAGACAAAGAAAAGGCACTGCCATAGCCCAGAGGGGTTACATCTGCTATATTTAACTGGCCTGCTGCAGACAATGGGCATATGAAAGCTGTTCAAAGACAAGGTCACAAGAAACCTTTATATTCTGCCTTCGGTTGTAGGGGAGTCTCCATCACTTGAAATCTTTAATCAAGATTGGATGTCTTTCCAAAAGAGATGCTCAACCTTAACGAGAGGTTATGGGCTTGTTGGAGGAATCACTTGGTGAAATCCTGTGAAACGGGTCAGACTGGATGATGTAATGGACCCTTCTAGCCTTGGCATCTATGAAATGGAAATTGTTGTGCAATTGTAAATATAGTAGTTGTTACCAGATTCCTCTATTCTTTTTCAGTTAGTGACTGTCAATTATTAGCATATATTGCATCCAAGCTTCAGGGTTATAAAATGACCATGTTCTGTAATTTAGTATCCTATGATTGCCACAGGATCAGTGAGCTGGAGCCCACTTGTGTCCTTGATGCTTTCCTCCATTGTCTCTCCCTCTTTTTTCCCATCCTATTAGGTTCCACTTCAGCAGGGTACTTAAGCACTTGTCTAATTTTAACCATGTAAGTAGACCCACTGAAGTCAGTGGGACTGGGCACGTGCTTGAAGTTAGGCAGGTATTTAAGCCCTACTGACTCAGGGTCTTAAGGGACCAGTTGCTGTACCCAGTGCAAGAGCAGGAGAACTAAAACTGGTTTTACACTACCTCTGTAACTCCCCAGTTCTGAAGCTAGCCAGGTTCTGAGCCATTCTTGCAGCCATTGGATCACTCTGGAGCACAACATAACAGAACCCAGCCATGTCCTGTTTAACCTTTACACCAAAAGTTTGGGGGGCAGGAGTTGACGTAGAGCTGCTTATGCCAGCCCTGTGCCACCCAGGGATTCCTTCTCACAGGGTGTTCGAAAGACCAGATTTACAGCCTCTTTCCACCCCTGGAACAATGCAAAGGGATTGTAGCTGGGCCAAGAATCTGGCTCAGACTTTTCAGTGTTAGTTTTTAGTTAGGTGGAGGTACTTATTTAAAAATATGGGAAATTCATATATTAGGTTCTACAAAGCATCCCCAGTAGCGATCTCTCGGCTGCCCATCACTGATGTCAACACACTAAAATTCAGAACCCTTCAAGGTCTTTAAAGAAGTCAGCAAAAACTTGCAGCATCCCAGAATGCAGGTGACTGTATCAAGCATCATTTACCTAATGGCACTGCCTGTCTCTAATGTATTCAGATAAATATAAACTTTTTATATATAAATATTTTATCTTTAAATGTTAATAATTCACAGAATAGTGCACATGCCCCAGCTTGATTTATTGTGGTAATGTGCTATGGTAATAGGAAATTAAATAGAAAGTCATTAATGTAATAATATTGTAACTTCGAGTTACATCATCAATATTTATTTCATACTAGCATTTCCTCTAGAGTTTTTATTTGCAATATTTACAGTAACTGCTTTAATTTTTGCTTTCATTTGTTAATATATGCTTCAGCGATCTTGAGTTAATTTAAGCTTAGCACTGCAGTGCCATCATATATTATTTAAATCTAGTATGAGAAGACATTTTTCTACATAATAAAAATAATATTTCAGAGTGTATGCATTTCTCTGTTGTTTACTTATCGTTTTATAGTCCCACATATCACACAGAAGGAGACTGCAACAGTCCTTCCACCGGCTTCAGTGGGCTTTGGATCTGACCCCATGGCAGGATGGCTTGCACTCAGTTGAAGGGGTGGGGAGCATAGTTATCGCACTGCATTTGTCACTAAGGGCTTGTTTAAATGAGGGATAATGCACACACTCTGAAGGGTGTGATTTCCAAAGTGTCCTAAAGTGTTGAGCATTACTTGGTCTGCATAGACCCTGCTGGTGCACACTGAGGGTTCCCTAGTGCACCCTAATATAGCTTTGTTAAAACAGTACCATGTAAAGCACACTGGGGAACCTTTAGTGAGCACCAGCAGGGTCTACACTTACCAATTGATGAGCAACACGTTAGTGCACTTTAGGAATCACACACGTGTGGTGTACATACTGTACTGTGTAGACAATCCCTAAGAAAGGGGGATTTGTAACAAAAAATATTTCAAGGAATATTGATTGACAGGCTATAAAATAATTACATTTTCTTTACACTCCACCAATCCCCACTTCCCAAATCTGCCATTTTAACCAAAGCTAAATATTCAACATAATCTTTCTATATATTTCAAGGCATATGAAGTGGTGATAAGATTCAGATTTCAAACTCAAAGCTTTTTAGCTCTCTGAGACACTTGGAGATCTAGCCCATTGTTCAGTTCAACACATAAACTGTGTGTGCTATTTCAGGTTTCTATATTTTTCCTTTTTAAAAACAAGAATGTTTAATGTAAAAACATCTGTTAATGCACACATAGCTAAGGGAAGATACCTCGGGAAGTTCAGGTCTGATTTTCTCAACATCTTTTACTCTGACACATTTCCACATACAACACATAAATATTATGGTGCATACAGTAATACAAAATATGTTGGGATTGACATCAGAGCCATGACTTTAAATTTTCTGACTTTAGTGTATATGAAATCCTTTAAAATGTTTCTTAACCATTGCAATATTTTGCTTTCCCTCTCCCCTGTATTTCCCATTTCACTCTCCATGCTTGTGGGCAATAAGAAGTGTAGCTTTACCCCACTCTGCCCATATTCACCCAGTACTGTGGCCAGCAAAGCACAGCTGATGTGTCAGATGATATATGCTGCACCAAGTATTGGGCTGGCGTAGGTGACATTCATCTTTGAACATGGTGGGGAACCAAGAGGGAGAGTGTGGTTTTCTGAGTCACAGTTTAATTTCTGGGCTGCTCCTGGGTCAGTGAAACAATGCACTGCCCTGTACACAGTAAGGTACTATTTAAGACAAATAAGGATATCAGAATCTGGCCCTTTCTAAGCCAAGTATTAAAGTTTTTCTTGCCCTAAGACTATTTTTCTCCTTTTTCTGCCAAACAGTGCTAGTTCAGTGCTTAATATCACAAAATCATTAACTGGCTTCTCTTTTTCTTTTTGTATTGTTGAATGGCTTTACTGTTCCATCCTGGATATAATGTGGGGACATTTGTTCGCTGTTGGCAATGATGTTATATAATTCACGTAATTCTCACAACGATATATGGATAGCACATGGTGAGAAACATGATGAACCCACTGCAGCAGTAAACCAGGATGGTTATAGCAATTTTGAAGGGCCAAAATCTGCAAGCTCTCCTAAAACAACTAGAAAAACAAAAGATAAAGCAACTGAGAAGGCAGAAAAAGAAAAGTCCAGTAAAGATAAAACAGCATCTGCATCTAGACCGGAATCTCAGGTAAGAATAAATCCAGGAAGCCTGTAAATAAAGTCTATGTGCAACTCCAGCATTTCCTAGATGTTCTTTGGCACAATATTATATTAACTTTCCCTCATTTGGTGGTTCCATATTTAGAAATAAACTGTGTCCTCATACAGGGTGTAAAAGTGCTTACAGGTAGCTAAACCAGAATAACCAGGAATACATATATTCCTCTATGCCGTGCTTTGTCTCCTTCCTAAATATGTAGAAATGTTGGACCATATATGTACAATATGTTCATCTTGTGTTATATGATGATGTATTTGTTTGGTCACAACAATATCATTTCGGAGACAAACTCCACCCAGCCCCTTTTGGAGATTCAGCTTCACTTACATAAAAGATATGTTGATCTCATGACTTGCACTTCAGGGGAATTCCTGGCCCTAGTACACAGCCTAAGCAGCTATGCAGTACTCGGGATTTCTACAGGGGCCCAAGGATGAAGAAAGGAGTCTTTCCACCACATCCAGCCTCAGGTCTGAAGTAGCTTCGGTGTTGGTTACAACCCTCCTATCAGGCAGCAAGAGTGGAGTGGCTGGTGGAACCACTTAATGGTAGATCTGCAGGCATTGCCCTGCCCACCAACTCCCCGCTTTGGAGGTAGCACAATCTGAGGGTTCTGTGGCATGCAAGCGGTGTTCATCCCCTGCCCACATCCTGCCTGCTCATATGGTCCTCCGTTGGCCATGGGTGGGTAGGCAGGATTTGTTCCTCTTGCAAAAGAGTAGAACACCAGTACGTCAACTACCTGGTGCAAGGCTGCTGTCAGCCTTTCAGATCTACAGTATACTCCTATTTTAAGATACTCATGATGCAGAGCTGAGAGAAGAATTTGACCATTATAGTGCATCCCTTTTATTTTGAAAATTTGATGTTTTGTTCACAAAATGGACAATATTCTGATAACTAAAACACTCCTGTAAAATCCCCTCGTGGACACACACGCTGCAACAATATGTCACCTTTTGCCTCCATCCTACAAAGGGCTCTCTGAACAGTCAGGATACGTGCAGAAAGGAGACGGGGGTGTCATTTCCCATTCCCAGCAGAGCTGATGGTAGAAATCTAACACAATCAGAGGTTGTGATTAGTGTCAAAAGTTGATCAGTTTGTGGAAACCTTCAGATCTTTCAAAACGTGTTTTTAAATTGCTCCAAGTGCTAATTTCTTTTGTTTCTAAAAACTTTCAGAATTTCTTAAAATTCAAAAATATGTATAATAAAAACATTTTAAATGACAATAAGATTGGTGCAAACTGACAAAAGCCAGCTTACACCCATGGAACTGTATTGACTTCATTGGAGCTACCGCCCATATATACAGGTAAGTAAGAGCAGAATCAGATCCAGTAAATTCCAGATGAACAAGGAGCCAAGTCATTTAAAATGGAGTGAGGGGCACACGCAAAGATCAACCATTTTTAGCATACCATCTTTACTGAATGGTCTAATTGGCCTTTATGGATTGCAGATAGACTAATTCCCAAAGAGGGAAACCAATGGTCATTCATCCTTTAGTAGTATCATTTTAATTTTAATCATCCTTCTATGGGAATCCCATAGGAGGAAGTTAAAGTGGAGGATGTCTCCATGAGGTTTTCATGCAGAATTTCTCCCTAATTGTTCTGGGAGGCCTCTTCATATACCTATAGCTTCCTTGTGATTCACATGGGGGAGATTGGGGACATCTATGCTAACTATGGGATGCATCTTTAGCATTGTCCTCTGGTCCTTGGCAGTACAGCTTCAATGAAGCCACACTGTCAGGGCTACTGCAACTGGAGGTGTTATCCTCAGAAAATCAGTAGGACCTCTAATTGTGTTAGACTTCTACCATCAGCTCTGCTGGGAATGGGAAAAGACACGCCCACCTCTTCTCTGCATGTATCCTGACTGTTCAGAGAGCCCTTTGTAGGATGTAGGCAAAGGGTGACATTTGCTACAGAGGTGGCTGAGACTCTTTCTATTCAAAAGGAGCTCTGCACCTGAACCGATCAGGCACAATTGGCTTCTGAGGCAGAAAATTACCATCCTTTTCCAAAATGATTATCTCATTGGTAAGTTAGTGTCAGTGAGAGACATTTATTTTTAACATTGATATGCTTGAAATGGAATAAGAGAACTTTCATGATGATTTAATTCCAGCCATCTGGTGTGCAGCCACTCCCTACTGAGTGTGGGCACACCCATGAACATCAGAGGGTGGCATTAATAAAAAAGAGGCTTCCTTTGGCAATCACTCTAAGCATTGAATATTAAAAGTGTGCAGGACTCTCAGTGGGAAATTATCAAAGAGCAGAAAAAAAGAAATATTGAATGTAGACTAACCAATAAGTTTAGTTCACTTGCTTTGTTCCATTCCACCCTCAGCAGTCTGATCCAAACAAACCTTACTGGATCTTGCGTCTAGTCATTGAACAGAGTGAGGCAGAGGTGCTGGAACTGAAGAAAGACACAGAGAGAGCAGATGAGATCAAAGCCATGAAACAAGCATGGGAGTCTGCAGAACCAGGAAGAGCTATCAAGGTAATCAGAGCTCATCCAATTACAGTTACATTGTGTAAAAAGTCCCAAGGGTGGTTTGAGTCAGAACAGTGCCAATTGGGAGATCTGCATTCACTCCCCAGGAAGAGGGACAGTATTGCACAGTTTGAAGAGTGAGAAGTACTGATGGGAGTGGATTAATGGACTTTGGTGGGGACAAACCTGTAAGGAAATGCTTCATATCCGTTACTTGGGTCCTATTCCTGCAATCAGACCCACACTGCTGTATCTTTGCACTTGTGAGCATCTGATTGTGGAAACACGGTCCAAATTTCACAGAGATAGATTTTGGAAAGCTTACTGAGGAAAAACATTGAAGTCGGGGGTAGTTCTTGCCCGAGGGAAGATTTTGGTATTTGGCCCAGAGTAAACAGTATTTTTTATTTATTAGTTTATTATTGCTTTTTACTGTTGCTAAACCTAATGAAATACAAAAAAAAATTTTAGAGATTTTTTTTTAATTTTCCAAAAAACAGATCATAGTATTCAGAATACAGTCCAAACATCTACAGAACCTCTCATTGCTTGCTTGTTAGTGAGTAGCACTTTAAATTCTTGTTTTTGTAAGTTTTCTGTTCTTTATGGTTAACAAAAGGTTGTTTTTACTGTGTAAGTGCTAACAGTTAAACAGCACCAAATCTAAGGGGGAAAGATATTTGTTTAAATATTTATTTTTATTGCTGATTTCTTATGTCAGTTCATACGCTGACACAGTATGTTATATGATGCCATAACAGGAGGAAAGGCAATGTGTAAAACAGGCTTTGTTTCTCCAAACATATTTGCAGTAACCCAGCACTAGATCTGTGTAAAAATCTCAATTTTTGCTTCCTGCCTCAGGCAGAGTTATAGATAACAGCCTACTGATGCATTGTTTATAGATGATGCAGACAGCATTCATATCATGTATGTGGCATATAGTGTAGATATTCAGTATGCAAAGACTGTAGTGATAAGAAAGTCAGTCACTTGAGTTTTAATCTGTTATTAAAATTGTATTGCATACTCTTCATTTTACTGAACCACAATCATGAAGACTTATTTAGGGGCTCCTGCCCATTCACTTAAGGTGCACTTGACATAAATCGCAGTGTCATATTCCTCATGAATATGGCATGTTAAAACTAAATAACAGATGTTTTAAAAACATATAATGAAAAACTGTTTTTGTTTTCTAGGCTTTTCAGGAACGCATGCACTTCATTAATAAGTGCACACAGAAGGGTTCCACAGAGCCCATGGCTGAGCCTGAAAGTGTCAGTGTTGCACTGGGCCCAGGAGAAGGAGGTATGGGTATAACTTTGCTGCAGAAGATGTTGTCCTACCTAGAAGAATTCGAATGTAAAGTTATTCAGAAGGAGTAATTACATAGCGGGCAGGAGGTTGCAGAAATGAAAATTCTGTGAGTCACTGTAGTACAGACTTTCCCATGATGAATCCTAACATATGGTCCATGTATGTCCTAGCCTGTTTTTTAATACAGACATGTGATGCTGAGAGATTAAACATCCCATTGTTCATTACTTTTTTGATCAGAACAACCTTTCTCATTAAATGCTGATGGCAAATGGATGATATAGCTCTCATCAAGGTTGTTCAGTGCACATAGGGGTTCTAACTAGTAAACATTACAATAGTTATTTATATATGTTGCTTGCAAAAACACACACCCTATTGAGCTATGTTGATGTTAGAGATCATAGCTGTAGAAATATTAAAAATGAATTCAGAAGCTGAAATAATCACTATGATTGATTCAAGGACATTACTATCTCTTGATGTTCATTTTCTGGTTTAATGTGATGCTTCTGAAAAGGGCCAGACTGACAGTTCTGGAAAGTGAAGTACTAACCACAGAGCACATTCAGCACATACTGTAGCAGCACAAGCTTCTCCACAGACTCTACAAATGCCATCCAACTTTCTGGTAGGGCATATTCCTAGGGGTAGTTCAGTTTTCATTCCCTAACGATCACTGGACTCTGTGGGAATTCCAACAAAGGTAAAATTGTCCTGGTGGTTATTTTGTTGCAGCACCTTTCTGCTAAGAATAGTACTGAGATCAGCCCACCAGAGAGTATGCAGTATCAAATACCAATCTGATTGTAACAACATTGGTCTCTGCGAATGTGGGTGGAATTCAAAAGTATGACTAATATGTGCAAGAATCAAGAATATGCCCACACCCACTCATTAAACTGTTAACACTAATACATTGCCAGATAGGAAAATAATTTTCAACTGTATGTTTCAGAGCATAAAGCACAAAAGATTGTCACCTAGCCCACCATGTCTTGTGTTTTATATGTACACTGCAATAGCTACTTCTTACATTTTAAATTGAGTTAAATCTGGAATTTTTATTTCCTTGTATATTGGGTTGTAGAACAGAGTCCCCATAATTAATAGTTATCCTCCAGCTGCTTTTAGCATGAGTTCCCGTTATCTGGAGAGCTAGACACCTGATGTCTAGACTTCTCCTACAATATATACAAAATGTTGCTGTCTTACTGCTGACCATTTAGGTTTGTACAAAAGAGGCAATTTTAAATTTAGCAGTGATTTTCAAACTGAGGTACGTGTACCCCTAGGGTTATATGAGCTTTCATCAGGAGGTATGTGAGAAAAATCCTGTAATGGTGAACTTATCCCTTACAAACCCTTTTTTGTTGTTTTCGTAGGTATATTATGACCTTACTTTAGATGGGGGTTGTCTGTTACAGCTGTCCCCCTGCTAGCATTCCTTTTTCCCTTCTCCTTTCTGTTTGTCCTGTGTGGCCACCCCTCCTGGCCATTGTGCTAACTAAAGTCACAGCCCTATTCATAGGGATGGCTTGTACAGACTAACTGGAGCCACTGCCCTGCTAGGGGGGGGCTCTGCTTCTTTGTTTGGCTCCTTGTTCAGACCCGGGCCATCGCGTGTGGGGTGTGCTGCCCAGAAATGCAAGACCTTGAAAAGTGGCCAAGCTGATTAAGCATAATGAGTCATATCCTGTGTGCTCAGAACATGCCAGGCCATGCCTATGCTTACCTGCAGCTTGCCGGATCATGCTGTCTTCTCTCCTCTCCTCATATCAAGAGAGCCGGAATCAAAAGTACTGGTGGGAACTGCCTGAGTTTGCCTTTCAACCAGACAATTTTCTGATCAGACCCTCGGAGTTATATGGTCTCTTGCTTTGCCACCCTGGTCTGATCAGCTAGGCTCGGTCTTTGGGGGCCCTCTCTCACCGCTGACTCATTTGTTTTTGGCGTACCCCCATTTTAACTCCCTCCCATGAACACAAATTTGGTGCCTGGAGATCTCCGATTATTGAAAGTGAATCAAGTCCTCTCTCCTCATCCGTCCGATGCTACTGCTGTTCTGTCTCTGTGGTTTGTGCTGCCTGGGGATTGGTAAGCAGCTCTCTCTTGCATGGCTCCCCTGCCTAGCTGCTGAGCTTGTTTCCCAGCACGACAGACCAAGCTAACTCCTTGGGTCTGTATCTAAAATGTTTCTTGTGCTCGCAACAGGCCTTCTGGCTGCCCAAATAAAGCCGTGATGCCGCTGCTAAGCCTCGTGCCTTCCTGGACCTGTATCCTGGCTGCCAGCTTGCAGCCGCCCCACTGCCTAGCAGTCACATCAGTTAACCCCCCTCTGGGGCTGCTACCCTGAGCACAGCACCCACTCTGCCCCTCGGAACATGCTCCACCTCCCGATCAAAGAATTGGCCTAGTATAAGGCATCACCTATTAGAATCAGGTTCTTAGTCTAGATAACGTTGTAATTTCATTCTGCCATGGGCTGTGGGTTTAAGTTAGGTTTAGAGAATCGTCTTGTTGTGCTCTGTAAGTTCAGAGTTTAAAAAAATCGTTGAATTGTGTTCTGTTTACTTTCAATAATTGTGTAGTCTTGGTTAAGTTAGACATAACAGGGGATAAGAATTTTTGGCTGTGTTCTGGTAAATTGGTGTTAAGTCTGTCTTCCCGCTGCCCCCTAAACTCCCCCCCCTGAGCTGAGCTTGCCCATGTCTCCCCCCGAGCTCCCCAGTCACTCGTTGCAGTCTCTCTGCTGTTTAAACTTGCAGCCTGTCTGCTCTCTGTGTCTCCCTGAGTTTAAATCTCCCTCTGCTCTCTGCTGTTTACACTTGCAGCCTGTCTGCTCTCTGTGTCTCCCTGAGTTTAAATCTCCCTCTGCTCTCTGCTCACATGCTCCTCTTCCCCCATCCCGCAACCTCATTCCTCTACCCCTGCCTTTCTCTCTCTCTCTCTCTCTCTCTTTTAATCCCTTCCCCCACGTGTTCACCCGCTCCTACTGCTGCCAAACCTCAATGGTATTACTGAAGTTTAGCATAAAACCCCATTGGTTACCCTTTTTCTCTCTGACACACCTCAATTTTACATTTACACCACTGTGACACATTTTCACATAGAGTTATTGGTTATTTAACACATTTTGCCCATAACTGTTAAGTTGGTTATATGCTGCTGTGACACACCTTTACATAGAAATTGTTAGCTACCTGTTACATTTATACTTCAGTGTTAATTGGTTACCAACTGTATTGTACCCCACTGTATTGTACCCCACTATTAAAACTCCCTATACTATTTACTAAAAGAAACCCCTCCCCAACTGTCTACCTTAACAAACCCCATACTCCTCACTTTTGAATTTTCCCTGTTTTTGCATTTTCTTAATAAAGTTTATTTTGCACCCCACCAGTGCAGTAGTTGTCCCCCAAGATCCCCTACCTGCTGGCAGGGTCAGGGGTATGCAGTAGACTACATTATTTGGAAAGGGGTATGCAGCCTAAAACGTTTGAAAACCACTGTGTTAAGGAATACACAGTATTGAAAAAATTCTGGGCAGCATTTCCAGCAGATTAACTTTCTGAGTAAAATAGTATCATACTCATTCAGTAAATCAAAAATTTTGATCACGTGTTTCATTTATCCTGAACCAGCTGATTACCCACCTTACTTGACACATATTTATTATTTTTAAAACCACAGCTATATTTCATACATATAATATAGTTCAACTGTTTTGGGTTTGGAGTGCTCAGAACATGAGTGCAACATGATCATTTGATTAACACAGTCACCAACCATGTACTGAATGCCAGAATTTGAACTAAATTGAGCATTTAGGTTCTGATCCAAAGACTCTTGAAGTAAATGAGAGACTTTCCATTGATTTTGATAGGCTTTTGGATCAGACCCTTAAAGAATGGCATCTGGAAAAAGGGGCCTATGAGCATTTTTGTGTGCAGTATCTTTGTAATTGTTTTGTTCTGCAGAATACTTGTCTGATGAATAGCCTCAAAGGCACTTACAATTCTTCCTTAGTGCCCTTGCTAGACTCCCCATGTAAAAGGCGCCTTCACTACTCATATGCTGCATGCACAGTACCATAGGCCAGCTACCACAAATAAGATATAGTAAGCCACAGCCAGCTGATATTCTGGGGGAGTGGCTGTCCTGGTAAAGTCCATCTACCATGACATTTGCATGGGATAAGGAAAAGAAGGTGGTATAGTTCTTGTACACAAGGCTAGATTAAGGCATAAGCACTGTAGACCTGAGCCTAGGGTCACAGCTCCTGGAGTCATGGTAAGCCATCAGGAATCCAGCTCTAATTTTTGTGAAAGTTATCTTTCTAGCCCTCATGCTTGCAAAGAAAAACTTGAAATGTGAATCAAGTGTAACTGATGTAGTATTACTTGCCTGACTCCGCAGACAGCCTGCGTAATAGCTCTCTGAGACGTATGAAGTGAGACACGAACTCTCTGACAGATAGGAGCGTCTTAATGGGTTGTTGACTTGAAACTCAGTGCTCTCCAGGCCCCTCCTCAACACTACCCCAGCAGAGGACCGTGGGCCAGGGGGAGGAGAGACCCTCCTTTCTTCCATCCTGTCTTGGCTTTGCTGGGCTAGTGATGGAAGAGGCCTCCCCATGCTGCTCTACTGGGTAATAGCTGAAGCCTCCAGGACAGACCTTTTTAAAACACAGACTAGTGATCCAGGGAGGGGAGAATCCCAGTTTGACCGAAGAGAAGCGATGGTCCCCACCCAACAATAACCCAGGCCAGACTCTTGTGTAGGTGGCTTCTCCTTCGCACTCAGGAAATGGCCACAAGGGATCCAACATTAAACCAGTCTGACCCTGTTTGTATTTAAGATTAAAAATTCAAAGGCTAAAAAAGACACCAGCAATAAATGAAAATGTTGTCCTCCCTGCCTGATGTACACGGGAGAGCAAGAACAGTGAAGCTTTTTGAATAAATTAAACTCTAATCAAACCAAAACAATCTTGACTCATTTAATCCCATTGTCACAGAATGACATAGTGTTATGCACAAATTGTGTAATAAAAAACACAACTGATGTCAACCTGAGGCTGTAAAGAGATGAAGCATTGAACACATATAGATTTTTAATATCCTGTTTAAATTCTTGAGTTTTATTCAAAGTACTATATGAGCAGTTCTGTGAATTCTATTCCCCCCCCCCCTTAACAGGAACTTAGAGTCAAGAAATCAGAATGGAAAATAGAGAGTTTAGATATGCTAACTTTGTGATTTGCTTTAGATATGTCAATTTAGCGATTAGATTTCAGTAGTGATTTGGGCCTTCAATTTAATTAAATTTTATTTCTTGCTATTTATTAATTGAGTTTGTCATTATACCCATATACGCAATTAAGGAGGATTGTGTAGCAGGTGAGAGCAATTTTCTTAACAGCAATGAATATGCATATAGCTTTTCATATGAAGCATTTCAAAACTCTTTTTAAAAATTAACTTGAAACAGCTACAGACACTTATCTGCAAATACTGACACAAATGCTTCCAGCCTCGGAGTAAAATCTTTTAATGCTCAAGCACTATCTTTCTTGTTGCTGGGGAGAAAATTCCAATAATATCTTTAAAAGCCTGTTGTTGATTGCTGAGTTAAATAAAGGAACCAGATACTTTCATAGAAACAAACTGTAGTGAGCACCATTACATCTTGAAGTTACCCGAGTACTTGTAGTCAAATTTACCACAGCTTTTGCAGCATTTTGTAGTCAAAGTAAAAGGACTACAGCAAATACCGCAGTGTAGGGTTTATACCAGGGGTCGGCAACCTTTCAGAAGTGGTGTGCCAAGTCTTCATTTATTCACTCTAATTTAAGGTTTCGTGTGCCAGTAATACATTTTAACATTTGTAGAAGGTCTCTTTCTCTAAGTCTATAATATGTAACTAAACTATTGTTGTATGTAAAGTAAATAAGGTTTTTAAAATGGTTAAGAAGCTTCATTTAAAATTAAATTAAAATGCAGAGCCCCTCTGAGCAGTGGCCAGGATCCAGGCAGTGTGAGTGCCACTGAAAATCAGCTCGTGTGCTACCTTTGACATCCGTGCCATAGGTTGCCTACCCCTGGTTTATACAGTGGTGTGGTTAACATCACCCTGGTGGAAGCCGTGACCTCGATGGATAACTATGTGGCTGCTAATAGTCCAGTCTCACCGACACCGAGGACAGGGGCTCCCAGAATCAGGACTCTGAACCCTAGCAAGGGCCATGCTAGGAGAGGAGGCTGAGGATGGCTGAGCCAGCCGCCCCCCCGCCCTTTGGATTGCTCCCACCCAGAGGACATGACCACGGTAGAGCAGAGAGGGGACCAGTATTGCCAAGGAAAGGGGTATGTCCCACTTGGAGATCCTAGAGTCCCAGAAGGGAGCCAGCCACCTCTGACCCTGAAGGGGAACTGCTTCAAGTGTGCAACGGAAGGGCATTTCAGGCGGGAGTGTTCCTTCATGGATTGCAGCTATGGCCTCGTATGGGTGGCAGGCACTAGAGATTAGGTGGGGCCCAGCCAAGATGCTGCTGCAGATATGGGTCAAAGGAGCTGAAGTGATGGGCTTGGTATTCTCTGGGTGTAACTATTGTACAGGCAACCATAATAGAGTCCTCTAATATGTCAGATGTTCTGATCCATCCCGAGTGCATCCATGGGGACATGTGACTCTACCCTGTGACGAATGTGCTGAGGGTAGGTGGCCACATGGAGACTTGCACAGTCAGCCAACAGCTACCCTGACCTACTCGGTCATCTTAGCACAGGACTGGAAGTGGATTGGGGAGCTCCTCAAGTACTGTAACAGGAATCCCCCACAGAAAGCAACCCAGAGCTGAAAACGAGCAGGCTTATGGGTCAAGACATGGCAGAAGAACCTGGAGAAGGGCTCTTCTGGACATCTAGGGACGCCAACTCAGCAGCCTGCTAGCTCTGAGGACACCTGAGGAAGTAAGCCAGAAGATGAGGACTTTGTGAACAACAGGAGGACCAGACACTGAGCCACACCTGGGAGCAGGTGGCCATCTCTGATGGGGAGGATCACAAAACCCAGTGGGCCCCACTTTGAACTCTGGAATAAGCAGTTTTACTGATGATGCAGAACCCCCACAAATGGTGACTGCTGCTGGTACCCAAAAAAGTTCTGCTGGAAGTTACCACACTTAGGGAGAGCAAAGACACTGGAGAGGGTGGCCCTTAGAATCTTCTGACCAGGCATCCACAAAGAGGTGTACAACTTCTGTGCCTTGTGCCCCAAATGCCAAATGGCAGGGCCAAAAGGGATGCCCAAACCCTCCCTAATCTGCTCCCTGTGGTGGGTGTACCCTTCAAATGGGTAGGAGTGGATTTAGTGGGCACCTTTCGGAAGAATGCACCGAGGTACCATTATATGTTAGCGTAGTAGACTGTGCCATGCAGTACCCTGAAGCCAACCCCCTACACACAACTAATGCACCCACCATAGCGAATGAACTCATGAAGATCTTTATGAGGGTCAGAATATGAAGGCAAACATTGACAGACAAGGGATCCAACTTCTCATCTGAACTGAAGCAGGAATTGTGCAAACTGCTGACGATCAAAGCCCTCAAGATTTCTGTCTACCATCCGCCAATGGATGGGCTAGTGGAGCCATTCAGGGGGCCACTGAAAGCCATGCTGAACAAATTGACGCAGACCCTTGGCACTGGGACCAACTGCTACCATCATTGCTATTTGCTGTACAGGAGATCCCCCAAGTCTCCATGGAGTTCTTGCCCTTTGAGCTCCTGTTTGGGAGGCAACTAGAGGAATTTTGGCCCTCCATTGGGGATCATGGGAAGAACAGGAGTCTCTGGTCATGGGCTCAGTGCATTATGTGCTCCAACTATGAGTACACCTGAAAATGCTAGTGGGATTTGCCAAGGAAAACCTGTTGAAGGCCCAACAATCCCAGAAACACACACACAAAGGGGCACAATTGTGAACATTCAGGCCAGGAGACAGCATGATGATGTTACTCCTGACATCTGAATCAAAACTACTGGCCAGTGACTACTGGCCGTCTGAAGTAGTAGGAAAGGTAGGGCCAATGGACTAGAACATCCATCAGCCTGTGAGATGGAAGAACACACAAATGTATCACGTCAACTTCCTGGTGTCGTAGAAGGATCAGGAGAGCCTTCTGATAGCCCCGGATACCCCAGAACCAGAAGTGGGGCCTCAAGCCATGACATCCCCGGAACAAATCCCTGTGCCAGTGGGGTCAGAGCTCAACTCGAGGCACTAAACCCAAATACTACAACTGACTCAAGCGTTCCCCATGGTGTTCTTGGCCCTCTCAGGAAGGACTTCCTTAACGCAACATCACATTGCAATGATGTCCAGACAAAGAATCATCATCCCCTGCTGAAGATGTGGGAAGCACTCCAGGCTATGCTGAACCTGGGGATCATTGAGGAATCCTACAGTGAGTGGAGGAGTTCTGTCGTGCTAGTGCCAAACCCAATTGCTCAACAAAATTCTGTATAGACTTTAGAAAAATCAGTGCTATATCAAGATTCAACAAGTATCCAATGCCTCAGGTGGATGAGCTACTAGAGAGACTGGGAACCCCAAGTACAGGTCCATGCTTGATTTGACCAAGGGATACTGGCAAAGGCATCCTGGGAAAAGACAGCCTTTCCTACTCCCTTCAGCCTCTGTCAGTTCGTGGCCATGCCCTTTGGCCTGCATGGAGCAGCAACCATCTTCCAGTGACTGATAGTCCAGGTGCTGCATCCCCACTACCAGTATGCAGCTGCCTATATTGATGGCATAGCCATCTATAGCTGCAGCTTGGAAGACCACTTACAGCATGTCACTGCGATTATGCAGGCCCTCAAGAATCAGGGGCTTACTGCAAATCCTGACAGAGAGAAGTAACTTACCTTGGGTACACTATGGGACAGGACTGGCTACGGCCCCTGATAAATAAGGTCCAAGCATTGACCTATTGCCTGACCCCATCAACCTAGAAGCAAGTGCAATGTTTCCAAGGCCTCGCTGGCTATTAGAGGCTGTGCAGCTTTGCCACAATAGCTGCCGCTCTTACTGCCACCCCAGAAAGGTGCAAGGGACAAAGGAATGTGACAGGCCTTCAGAACTTTGAAGAACTTGCTAACCCAGATGCCAGTTCTCTTCAACCTTAATTTTTCAAAACGGTTTATCCTCCAGATGAACACGTTGGAAGTGGGTCTGTAGGCTGTGTTGGCCCAAGAGGTAGGACTACTAATTTCATACAAAATTTCAAATGCTATATAATTTAGAAATGAAACAGAGCTGTAACATTTGGATCAAAATTTCAAACAAACCACAGTCTGGGGGCATGTGAGTCTAAGATTTTAATCTGGTCTGTTATGAAGATGGAGTCAAAAACTGAAATCTGATTTTGGATTCACTCTCCTTTTTCCCCCCAGAGCTCAGAGGATTTTGGACCTGGGGTTTTGCTTTGGGTCCATCAGCACTTAAAGTATCATAGCATTCTCCCAACACCAGACATAGTAAAGGTTGAAAAATTGTTTCTGTAATAAGCCCTTGATTTCACATACTCATAAGTATCTCACTCTTTTGCCTTTGGGGATGATACTTTGCTCTCAGATCCTTTGGGAAAATGAATAACTTGGAAAGGGCTGAAATTGGCCATAGTTGTTTGTGAGAAATATGGGTTTAACTAAGTTTATACATAAAATAGATATTGTGAAGGTTTAAAAATGTACCTTGGCAGATGTACAGTGCTTTCCATCTTCTGGGATTCTGTAAGGATAACACAAGAAACAGAAGTAGCTAAATATTAGTTGTTCTGCTCAGCCTGTAATAATGTGTGCTCCTGAGCCAGAAGAGGATAGAACTTTATTAAGGAGAGGAAGATTTTCATGACCAAACAAAGTAACCAGTTTAATCTATTTTATTGCAGATGCAGTTTCCCCTGTGCTTGAAATAACAGCATCACCAGCAGCCACTGACGCAAGCACACAAGCTCAGCAAAAGGAATGGGAACCTCTAGACCTAACCCCCTACGTTAGGTAAATTGTGGCAAATGTAATTAAATGCTAAAAATATGTTAACACGGTATTTACAGTAAGAATTTACAAATAGAAGAGTTATAGCATACATTATATTGTTTCTACAACTGTAATTCATCCCTGGGTGCATACACTATAGACTACAGTACTTTGACTTACTGCACATGGCATTAGCCTTTATTCCTCAGCTTTTATTAGCCCAACCCATGATGGTCATATGCCTGTCACGGTAGTTGTAGAAACCATGATTGCATTCTGAGCTCAGTTTCATGCTATGAAACTGAAGTAATTCAGCTGAAGTCAATAGTTTTTTCACATTTATAGAGGTGTAAGTGATATCAGAATTTGGCTCAATACCTGACTTTTATGTGTTTAAAATCTATGCCTTACTATAACTAAGTGCAATTCATTTTCTTTGTATAAAACTAAACAAAAAAGGAATTGAACAGTAACACAATGTATGACATGAGAATTAAATATGTGGAATCAAGACGATGCATATGCAAATTTATTTTAACGTGTGTTTGTTTCAGTGATCATACATAAAAATAATCATACTTAGTGCACTTCCAGTATGTCAGAGTGTCATGCAAGCTTCAAGTACTATATTTAGTGCACATGTATGTGTAATGAAGATTTAAATAAATGTGTCTGATCACTGGACTAAATACTGTGTGTATTAATGTGCAGCTTTCTAGATATAGACACACTTATGCCCCAGTTCACTGAAGCATAGTTTTAAGTCCATTCCTATTCAGGCCAGCACTTAAGCACATCACTGACTTCAGTGGAACTTAAGTATATTGTGCCGGGTTAGGTCACAGAGATCCCCTTGGGACTGTCACCTGATGTGCTGAGACTATCTCTGAGCCCATTTTCCCTGCCCGCTTAGGACTTCAGTACCCTGTCTTGTTAAGCCAGACATGCTAGTCTGCTGCAAACACAGACCCAAGTCTGAACCATGTCCCGCTAAAGCTGCAGACTTAACTGAAAACACCTTAAGAAGCGCTCCTGTCTCTAACACCAAGATACCCAGTTCCCAGTGAGATTCAACCCCCAAGTAAATCCGTTTTACTCTGTTAAAGCTTATACAGGGTAAACTCATAAATTGTCTGCCCTCTCTAACACTGACAGAGAGAGAGAGACACAGCTGTTTACTCCCCCAGGTATTAATTACTTACTCTGGGTTAATTAATAACCAAAAAGTGATTTTATTAAATATAAAAGGTAGGACTTAAGTGGTTTCAAGTAATAACAGACAGAACAAAGCAAGTCACCAAGTAAAATAAAGCAAAACACCAAGTCTAAGCCTAATACAGTTAAGAAACTGATTACAGATGAAATCTCACCCTCAGAGATGTTCCAATAAGCTTCTTTCACAGACCAGACTCCTTCGTAGTCTGGGCTCAATCCTTTCCCCTGGTACAATCCTTGTTAGCTTCAGCTCAGATGGTAACTAGGAGAGTTCTCATGGCTGGAACCTCGTTTGTTCTCTTCTACTACCTTTAATAGCTTTGGCACAAAGCGAGAATCTTTCCTCTCTCTGGGTCCCCACCCCTCCTTCTTAATGGAAAACTACCAGGGTTTAAGATGGATTCCAGTGCCAGGTGACATGGTGACATGTCCTGTGATACCCCAAGCCTTCATTCTTCCTGGCCTGACTCACAGGAAGGCTTGCAAGTAAACAGAGTCATCTACAGTTAATTGTCCTAGTTGATGGGAGCCATCAAAATTCTAAACCACTATTAATGGCCCACACTTTGCCTAACAACAATAGGACCTCAGAGTTATATTTTATATTCCTAGTTTCAGATACAAGAATGATACATTCGTACAAATAGGATGACCACACTCAGTAGATTATAAGCTTCGTAATGATACCTTACAAGAGACCTTTTGCATGAAGCATATTCCAGTTACATTATATTCACACTCATTAGCATATTTTCATAAAATCATATGGAGTGCAACGTCACACACATGCTTAAAGTTAAGCACATATTTAAGTGCTGTCCAGCATAACAACAATTTTCTGAATCAGGGCTTTAATTGAGAAGGAAACTAGTACAATACTGAAGAGAATGAAATTAAGACAGCAGAAAATTTGACCCAATATCTTGTCACATGCTTGACTCTTTCTAGGATTTTATGTTATTTCTTCAATAGTTTATAACTTCTTTATTTCTCAGTCAATTTTATCAACATTCTCAAAACACTCACAGGTACTCACTGAACACATGCAATTTATAAATCATTTTGAGTTATTGCAATATGAAAAATCTGAAAATATCCCTGTTTTTTGAGAAACACCAGAATTCCCATCCAGATAACTAAAATAAAGATAAGCACAATTTTACCAAAATTTTAAAACAAAGGATCAAGCATGAGAAATGTTGGCCAAAAGAATCATTTTTCCAGTTATGATTATCAGTAAATAGTAGGTGAGAATAAGATTGGCTCCTTAACCATACCTAGAATCATGATAGTAACATTGAATTGTACAATTAGATATATTGTATACTGGTGACAGTCATGTAAAAGCTGTTCTAATATGCCTTTGAAGTGAGACAAATAATGTTTGTATTTCCTACAGAAAAACAATGCCTGAGCCTGTGCTAAGAAATGAGTCTATCATTCAACAGCAGGAGATGCGTAAAGCAGAAGAAATCAATCATTTTAGGGAGCTTCGACAGCTGGTTCTGGAACAAAGAGAAAAAGACCAAAATGCTCGCACCTTATTGAAGCAAAATATACTTGAAATGTATGAGCATCTACAAGTAAGTCCATAGATAGCTTTTCTGTGATTTCAACCACCTATACACACAAACCTATTTGGACTTCTATAATAAGTACACTTCATTAGAGTAAATGAGCCTGAAATTTCACTTGTACCATGGTTAAAACACACGGTTCCCAGAAAAATATTGGGAACAACATTGTAGAGATGATACTCTAGAATACATTTCTTGAGGTACTACATTCAAGGGGCACTACGTTGTAAATAACAACGTAGCATGATGGTTCAAAGTGAGAGTAAGCGGAGTGTTTGGTACATACCTGTGTGTACATACCAGATCTGGCATTTCCAGTTTCGCCTGTTTTTGATGCAGAGCCATGTAGCTTTTTTCAGTAAGGAAAGGAAACTTTGTAGACAATAGAAAACTGGATTGACAAAAAAATAATCACTACTGATATTTTCAGGTGAAATACTGAAGAATCAGGGGCGTCTCAAGGCTTTTTTGCCACCCCAAGCACGGCAGCCAGGCTTCCTTTGTCGGTGCGCCTGCGGGAGGTCCCCGGACCCACAGATTTGGCGGCATGCCTGCGGGACGTCTGCCGGTCCTACAGCTTCGGCGTTCCCACAGGCAAGCCACCGAAGACAGCCTGACTGCCGCCTGCACAGTGACTGGCAGGCCGCCCCTCACAGCTTGCTGCCCCAGGCATGCGCTTGGAGCGCTGCTGCCTGGAGCTGCTGCTGTGAAGAATACAATATTGGTATGTTGCAGTCTACCTGAAATCTGCATAAGGCCAGCTAGCAAACTAGTTGAGTTCTTAAGTCTTGATGAAACACAACTACAAACAATACACTCAGGAGATGGTACAACATTAGTGCAGTGTGTCAAGGTTGGGATCTATTTAATAGATGAAGTGGGTAAAGATACCTTAATAAAATTGACTTAAGCTTTAACAGTCAATAAGGGCAATATGATTTTTGACAAGCAAGCCACAGTGATGCATTAATCACCATGAATCAAATGACCCCGGTCTTGCTCTTTGAGAGCTGGATAAGAGCCAGTGAAAGTATCCTTCCAATAAGATGGAGTGATTTATTGAAGTCATTTTAACTTTCTCCTTCATAAAAGCTCCAATATGCCATACTGAATAATGCACAGTACATAAACAGGCATATAAGATAAACTGACCAATTACACGCTGGCAACAGGTGAAGGGAGCTTGCAGGACTGGATCCTTAATAAAGCACACACAATAATTTTCAGAATTTACTAGTGTTTTTAGGTGCCTTATTTTAGGTGCCCAACTCAGAACATCTTAAAGGGGCTTGATTTTTAGAGGGTTGTTGTTCAGCACTCAAACTCTTTAGTCACTTCAGAACATCGTGGCCACACTAATCAGCACTTAAAGTGTTTTCATCCATAGATCTTCTCAGAGCACTTTACAAGGATAGCTGAGTATCATTACTGCTGCTTTTACAGATGGGCAATCTGAAGCATGGAGAGGTTAAGGGAAAAATTTTCAAAGTGAGTTTGGGCCTAAGTCGCATTGAAAGTCAGAGGGACTTTGACGGCTTAGTCCTTTTTGAAAATGAGACTTGGCAAAAAAATGTCAAAAGTGCCTAAATCTCATTTTCAAAAGTGACAAAAGCTCTTAGGAGCTTGACTTGCAATGATACTTAGGTCCCACTGTCACTTCTGAAAATGGGGCTACGTCACTTTTGGAAAATTTCACCCTAAGTGACTTTTCTAAGCTCACACAAGTAGTGAGTGGCAGAATTGAGACTAGAACCAGGGGCCTGACCAGTCCAGTGCCCTATCCTCTATCCACACTAATTGCTTATCATACTAGAAATGCTTTTAAAAAGACGCTTTTTGTAAACTCCTTCCTCTTCTTCATGATGTAAAAGATCACCTGTTTGTAATCACTAAGCAACTCTGACACAGGGCAGGATAGGACTATAGACAATGCATATGCATTAACAAGTAAAGGAGAAATTAGAAGTCCTCGATATAGTCAAGGTCAGAACAGGAGCAAGAAACATAAATGGCAGGGTACATGACCTTATTATATATATGAATGCTCATTTGTTTGTGGGGGGTATTTGTTTTTGGATAGATATCCTTAGATGAAGCACGAAGCAGGGTTCTCAGTGCTCGGGAAGCATACAGAAGTAAGCTACTAGAGGCTGAACTCAAAAAACAAGAAGCACTAGCTGCTGAAGAAGCAGCCGTTCGAGCAGAGCAAGAGAAGAAAAGTCCAGATGCACAGAAAAAAAAGCAAGCAAAAAGTGCAGGGAAAAAAAAGTAACAACCTGAAAGGTTAACTCTGCCCATTGTTTAGGAAAGAGAATTTATTTTTAATGATTAAAGGAATTATTCAATATTTTTCTAAGTCAATGTTTTGTTATCCAGAAAATGCAGTTTTTTCTCTTTTCCAGGTATTTTTCCAAAATCCATCTAGCATTGCTTTCTTTTTAACATGAAAAGTTTGTAGTTTTCATATGATAAATGATAATCATACCATTACAGTTTCTGTTTTAACTGAAATAAAATTTTACACTAAAATTATTCATATTGTATTGGACTTGTTCTCCCAGTACCTCGTGTCTGTCCCCCTGTTCTTCGATTGAAAAACAGTCAAAAGGAAGGCAATAACATCTCTGAAAGGATTAGATCAAGAAGAAAAGAGCCATTCTTTTTAATAGGGCACAAGGAATCAAGAAAAGTTGCTTTACCTCGTGTGGAAATTTCTCTAGCATTCCAAAATGTTTACAGATGTCCAGTTTCAAGGTTGTACCTAGGACCAGCTTCTTCTGTGGACTTATACTCTTGACTTCACTAGGGGTCACACTAAGGATGAATTTGGGCTATTAAATTCTGTGTCACTGAACTTTGCAGAAACATGAACTCCTTCAGTGGACGATGATTTGAGTTACACATACTAATTAAGTAGTACCATGCCATTCTATTTCATAGGCAGAATTCAAAATTTAAAAAGACTGTCATACTAGACATCTCCAAGCTATTTGGCTACTAAAACTTTTTTTTTTCTTCACATCTAGCTCCCCTCCCCACTCACAAATCCTACAATAGCTCCCTAGACTATGTCCCTCATGTCACACCATTAAGAATCTAGATTTATGGTTGTACACTGAAAATTGTGAATTACTGGACCACATTACTCTCTTCCCCTTTTCTCTACCTCTCTAGTTCTCATTTCAGCTTTTATGCAGTGGTTTTTATCTTTTGCAGGGAGCAGTGAGGAGGAGGCATTTCATGTTGAGGTCACTGCTCAGTGTAATTTATGTCCACGGGTCCCATGGCTCAGTCCCTGATGGACTTTCATCCAAATTATTTATTGGCCTCAGAGTGCAGCCACCAACTCTTGCTGGTGGCTGCTGTCACACTTTTCTCTAAAATATTTAATTAACGTTAGGAAAAACAAATAAAAACAAGTCTGCTATGAAAAGTGATACATGTCCAAATCATTGTAGTGTATGTATTGCTAGCTACTAAGTCTGTTGTGAAAAGTGATATTAACAAACATATGCGTATCACTTTTCATAGCAGACTTACTCAGCCCTGGCAAGCCTGGTGACAAATTAAGCCCTGGATGGGAGGTTGGGGGAGGCAGCAGGGACCAGGGGCAATAGGGGTCAGCAGCCGGGTGGGGGGCTGGAGCCTGAAGCCCCACATCAGAGCCCAAAGCCATGTAGATGGGCCTGCCGCCATGCAGCCGAAGCCCAGGGCTGGCACACAAAGTCCCACAGCCAGAGCTTACTACCTGGCCACCACAGTGCTGAAGCCCAAAGCCTGAACGCCATTGCCTCTGAGAAGGTGGGGAACTCACCAGCTGTCAGCTCCTACAGCGTTGTGGCCCAGGTATCTCCAGAGGGGAGCAGGGCCCAACCCTGCCTGAGAGCCCCAGCAACCAACACCAAACAGGTGCATCCAGGAGTAAGAGGAAGGGGGAGAGGGTCCCCCCCATCACAGCCCAGGAGAATGTGGACACAAGAAAAGCCCCTAGTGGCCACATGTGGTCGCAGTGGCTGCATTTGAGAACCACTGATAGGCCATGTCTACACTAGGGAGTTTAGTGGCACATCTGTACTGATGCAGCTGTGCCACTGTAAGATCTCTCATGTAGCCGCGCTGTGCTGATGGGAGAAAGATTTCCAGTCGACATAATTACTCCACCCTCCAGTGAGAGGTGGTAGCTGTGTCAGCAGGAGCAGCTCTCCTGCCGACATAAGTGCTGGTGTGAACAGTGCAACTTATGTCGCTTGGGGGTGAGTTTTTTCACCCCCCTTCAGGACATAAATTATACCTACATAAGTGCCAGTGTAGACATAGCCGTAGAGCCTTTGGAGCCTTAATAGGAATTTAAAGCTGTTCCTATAGATAGAACCACTGGGGTGTGCAGTGACAGTTACCTGGCCTTCTCCATGTAGGGTGAAATCATTCATTAGAGCAGCTACTTATATGGGTATAGAAGGTCCTTCATTGTGGGGTATAGTCATCACCCATGAAGATGGATGTTATGCGATATCCAGTTCTTGTAGACAGAGACCATGTTCAAAAGTTTCTAAATCACAACAGCTAGAGTACATGACTTGAAAATGTTCTGCGGTCACTCAGTCATATTTAGCTGTTTGAGCAGCCATTGCAGAATATACCATTCCTCCTCTACTACTAAACACCAGCTATTCAGGTCACCACCACTTTGATCAACTCCTCATTAGTTGGTTTGCATCCCTTCGTTAAATTGATTTAAGGGCGTAATCTGTGGGAAGGACGTCTGTCATTCCACCCCCCCCACAGCACTAGCTGCACTGTTGTATGAGTCACATTTAAAAACTGTGTTTACTGTAAACACAGTTCTCAGCTATAGCCAGATGGAATCCGAACAAAGTTTGGATACCAATGTGAAACAAATCAAATTAAAATTGTGGCTTTAAACTCAGTTGTTCTGACAGCAAATGATGCTAAAAGGTGACATTTCTTTTGTATCTCTTTTCTCTTTCCTCCTCTTCCCATTCTAGTGTGTTCCCACCCATCCACTTACCGATTATTGGGCTTTCCAGCTTCCTTCTCATCTTGAAGCATATCAGCACCCTCCTCCACTCATTCTGTGATGTTGTTTTTCCATTCTGTGCATTCTCTCTCTCTCTCTCTCTCACACACACACACACACACACCTCTCTTCTGTGAAGCCCAGTCTGACACTCCACCCCCTCAAGCCTGTTCCAATTAATTTTGTTGTGTATGCAAATAAGAATATGAAACCAGACTCCTGCTCATATGTTGGCCACCTATATTTCAGAGCTCAGGAGCCTAGTAAGTTTTGGTTGGTAGCTGTAGGCTGCAAATGAAAAACCTTGTCAGGACTGGCTCATTTATTCTCTGCATTTCATACTATAGCGTTATTGCTATATTCAATACCGTTTCCATGGCAATGGCACGTGTTGACATTTTGCTTGTGTGATTCTGCGATAAGACTTCTACGGAAGAGGATGAGATTAAAGTGATCTTCTTGATGTCACTGCAAATGCTACTATGACATTCTGTTGTGGAAACTGAATCACTTCCAAAAACCATCAAAACAGAGAAGAAGTAAATTTGTATAAAGTGTCAAGAATGATACTAATAATCCTCATGGTGACAGTGAATCACCGATTGGAATACAGTTACAAATTGAGTTAAACTATTGACAAATGTACGCAGCTCTTCATCATCAAACTCTGTTCTGATGACATAGGCACAATGCTAATTGCCATAATTTCTCATTTTAAAAAGTAAAGTGGCACATTAAGACTGATGTAGTTCATGAAATGGCTCTATCAGTTCATCTGTCATTTTATTTTAGTGGGATGGAGTAAATTACTATACACATCATACCTATTTAATTGAATATGCTTTGGAATGTAGGGCTGTACTAGGAGAACTGCATCAGTTTTACAAAATCCCCACACATACGGAATGAGAATATTCTCTTCGCTGCTGATAGAGCTGGGAAGAAAATCAGCCTAATTTGGAGTGTGGCGGCTTTTGGACTGTGCCGAAGATTCTGGGTAACTATACCCCAGAAACAGGTGATTGCTGAAGTACCTAATGTACAGTAGTTTCATGCCCAATAAATCTACTCAGTCTCTCTCACACATTTCATCAGGATCAATGTTCAATAAGCAGAAAAATGAGACACTGGTGAAATATACAGGAAAGTGGGTCAATTCTAGGGTTGCCACTCCTCCAGGATTGTCCTGGAGTCTCCAGGAATTAAAGATTAATCTTTAACTAAAGATTATTCTGTGGTGAAACCTCCAGGAATGCGGCCAACTGAAATTGGCACCCCTGGTCAGTTCCAACCATGTCTGCTGCACAGGTTCATGAACCTTAAACTCTGAACAATATATTTTAATTTACCTGATTGTTACCTGTGATACAAAAACAAGCATAAGAAAGGCTATAGTACATTTTCACCAGGACAAACCATATTTCCATATTAGATTTAGCGATAACAGCGAGAATTTTGTGGCGTTTAGATCTAACTCAGCATCAGTTCTGAATTTGTTAGCCTGTGACATCTCTATTGTAGAAATATATTTCCAATAGCCAGTACAAGAAATGCCATTCTACTACTTTTATTACCGATTCTATGTTTCATGATACAGACATATATAATATGGTGTAAAGTCTTGTATCTTCTCAAGATTCCTTGTAATGAAATTTGTAGAGCCATCAGACCAGGCTCAGGGCCAGAATCAGCAAAGCACATAAGCACATGCTCAATGTTAAGTCCATCCCTATTCAGTAGAGCAATTAAGAAATGTTGTCAATGGGACTCAACACAGGCTTAAATCCTTTGCAGAAAAGGAATGGGCTTAAGCACATGTGTAAAAATAATCATGTGCTTGAAGTGTGTCCTTGAAACAGGCCGTTAGGGACTATGGTGATGAGCACCACAGAAAAGCTGAAAACAAGTATACTTGATGGGCTAGCTGATGTAGACCAAGCATTAGAATGGAGATCTTTTGTTGTTTCTGAATGTTCTCCCATTCTGACATCACACACAGAAAAATGATTGCTGATAAAGTTTGCGCACATCGATTTACCACTCCACCAGTTTTAGCCTTAGAGACCGGTTCTATATAAAGAGCTATTTAGATCACTATGTTGGTTTTTAAGTGTAATTTAACTGTCTTGTGGTTTGAAAATTTAGGACACCTCTCCCCGCAACACTTTTCCCCGACCGCCCAGAAGGAAAACGGTAATTGAATGGAATAACGGTTAATTGGCACATCTCAACACATGGTGTAGTGGAGCGCCAACAATTAAAAAAGTAATGGGTACTGGGAGTGATCTGTGCCTCCACTGCTCTATAGCGCAATGTGAACAAAGTTCCTCCTCCACCTTATCGTGGGCCTCGCTATTGGCGATTTTTAACCTAGTGATCTTCCCCTTCTTTGTGAACCCACAGTCTGAGTCCAGCTCCTCCTGTGTCTGATCAGGAGTTGGGAGGTTTGGGGGGGGAGGGGACCCCATCAAGAGCCCCGCCCTCTAAATTCTGGGTTCCAAGCCAGGCCGGGTTGGAAAAACAGCTGTCCTATAGTTCTCTCTGTAATACAGCTGCATGACAGTTACAACCTCCTGGGCTACTTCCCCAGGCACTCCTCCAAACATCTTCTTTTCCTAATACTTCTAATCACAGGCCTTCTCCTAACCTGGTGCCCCTGATAACGCTTGTCCTCATCTAACCCCAGCAGTATACTCTCCACGTCTCAGACTCCTGCCTTCCTTTGCTCCCAGCTCCCTACCACTCCTTCTCTCTGGCTCTACCTGCCTGACTGGGGTGCGCTCCTTTTTTTAAAAACCAGTGCCACTGACTACAGCCTGCGTACTGATTGCTGCAGGTGTTCTAATATATAAGTAGCTATTTCCCTGCCTTCTAGAGAGGTCTTAATTGGCTTCCAGGTGCCTTGATTAACTTGGTTACCATGGTCCTACGGATTTGTTTAGCCTGGGGCTAACATACCTGTTTCTCAGTACTTTACTGTAGCCATCTGGCCTTGCCCCATCACAGAATGCAGGAGACACTCCAACATCCTGGTAAGATTTTATTTTGCTGTTTGTGTCATTTTTTTTAACTCCTCAGTATTCCTAGCCCATCCCCATCCCAATACCAATACCAATAAGCAAACAGGAATTTTACATGTGACAGTGGTAATTCCTGCAGGTTATGTGTCTGGCATGAATACAACAGTTCCAAGAATGAAGAGCAGTGGCATGCCACCGGCAGGAGGCTTTTCTCCTCCAAACTAGCTCTGCATCTTGTGAGTTCGTACAAGAACAGGCCATAAAGCAGTATTGCAAGTACCTTACAAATACAGTATCTGGTGAGCTATAATTTTGATTTACACAAAAATAATCAGGAGGACAGTGTTTTCTTTATTTCACCTCCACTTTTGTAACGCTATCTGCTACAGTGAAGCACTTACGTCTACATTGGTTTGACTCCTTTGTTTCACATATGGAAGGTTATACAGGGAGAAATTGTGCTATTCAATAAAATCTTTGGAAATATTGGTCTAAGCTGAAAATAAACTACATGGAAGAATGCAAATGGTTTAACCTTGTGGACTTGGTTTCCAATAATGCCTAAATAATTACCAGAATTATCTCCAGTAAGGACAGAGGTTTGCTTTATTATCCAAGAGCAGCAATGCATAGCATCAGTAACATCAATACTTTATAAACAGCATATACTTGTTAGTGAACTGGTGACATGTTTAGTCTTGGTTTTGGTTGCTCTACTTTTTCATTTCAGGGTAACTGTTGAAATGATTGCAAAGCGATGCAGAAACCTAGAGAAGAAATATGGGGTCATCTCTGTGATGAGCTGATCACTTTAAATAACAATCTGTTGGTGCATTCTGCTAAGCTTTAGGTATTGGTTTCCCCCTTTATCCATGGCTATCCAGCAGCAATCATGAGGTAAAAAACATCCTTGTAATTAAACTGCATCTCCAAAGGTACCTGAGATGCACAGAATCATTTAGAGTCTCTTTTTTTAAAGGCAAATAGCTTCATTAAACTGCAAATGCCTTTTCCCATCTGCATTCCTTTAATTTGTGTAGAATTTGCATAATGAATTGTAGAAAACTTGACAAGTCTGTTCCAGGATATCTTACACCTGAAGTACGAAGACAAGCTGTGTGCTGTGAAATGACACTCAGTTTCAAGATGCCAATCTGCTCACCCCAGCAACAGGCAATCGTTGTCTAGACCAGCTCCAACCTTTATACACACACACTATTATGATACCATTCTCCTCCAACAGGAAATAGATTTGACAACGTATTTTGTCTGGCAGGAAACTTAAGGGAACAACTCTGCATATCTGAGCTGCTAGCATTTTAGTGGAATGACAGAAATCTCTCCTTTAGAATTCTGAACAGGTGTTTGACTCCAAATGCCCTTTGTTCCTTGTCTCATTTCTTGGATCAACCCTACTTTATTCTCCCTATTTGCACAATTCAGATAACTTATCTGTGATTAGATATTCTTGTTTTCAGAAAAACAACATCTCCGTGACATCACAGGGATGTACCTACCTCAAAGGAAGATAAAAACAGAAAGACAAAAAGAAAGCCAGGGAAAAGCAGAAGAAAGTCCATATGGTACTGTGAGAGAGAGAAAAGAGCATGAAACAAAGGCATGTTCAAATGCCACCTACAACAACAGTGGAAATAAAAGGAGAGAGAGAGGTCTGATCTGACCAGAATTGGGGACCATTGATGTAAATGGAATTTAACCACATGCTTGGTGATGTAGTGACGATGACAAATGGTCCATTGTTAATCTGTGACTCTGGAGGCCTGGGGTCAATGCCCTGCTCTGCATAGATTTCCTGCATGACCCTGGGCAAATCAAGGCCAGGTTTTAACTGTATTTAGGTATTGCGTCATCCAGCTTTGCAAGGCCTTAATGATTTCAGAGCCTTAGGGCACATCTACACAGCCATCAAGGATGTAATTTGCAGCTCATGTAGACGTACCCATGTTTGTTTTAATCTGGTCAGTCCACTAAATATAGCAGTGAGGCTCAGGCTAGCAATGTGACTATGCATCCAGAAAGCTGGGCAGGCGTGTACAGTCCACATTGAATTACGCACACACACAGAGCTATTTTTAGCATGCTAGCGAGATTAAAGCTAGTATGGTATACCTACATACATTGCAAATTATACCCTAAATCACAGCATAAGTAGCATAGGTGTACCCTATCTCTCATTTTCAAAAGTGTTTCAGGCACGCCAGAACCTAAGTCCCATTGACTTTCAATGACAGTTGAATTAGGGCCTGGGAGCCTGAAAACTCACCACAACCTTACTGAGTGATCTTGGGCAAGTCACTTATTCCAACAGTTTCAAACCTGCGTACCTAAAAAACAGGGATCTAAACCCATATTTAGCTACCTTAAAAAAACCAACTGATTTTCATAGGTGTTTAGCAGCCCCAACTCCTATTGGAAAAAGGTGGAAGGCCAATGAGGGGGATGCAACTTCTCAGGACGCTGCAGGTGCTCAGCCCTTCTGAAAATCTCGTCACTTCATGTAGAAGCCTATATATGGATTTAGATGGCTAAAGTATCCATCAGTAGGCATCAAAGTAAAAACGGGGGCCTTCTTGGCTTAGAATCCCCCTCTGTAAAAGGTGGTTCATAATAGCTACATATATCACAGGGATGTTTTCAGGATTAATTAGCTAATGGACCAGCTTGGCAAAAGGCCTCAAAGAATTCACTCACACGCCATTGTGTCAGAAGGCACCTGTAAGGTTGCAAACTCTACTCATGGTAGGATCTTACAGGCAGCTGTGTTGCCCGAAGAGTAAATAGTGCTAGACTATATGGCTAAGGCAATGAGCTGTGTCCTGATTCAGAGTATCCTTGCTGAAGCCTCCACATGTGAAGCCACAGCTGGAGCTATCAGCAAAGACTAAAGCTGCCCCATTTCAGCAGAGCCGTAGGCGGAGGAATAATAAAGGGGATGTCCATTTTGACATTATAGGTATAATTTTTTATACTACCACTTCAAGAATAGCAGTGCTCAGTGACTGAGGGACAGGTCTGAAAAAACAGTATAGATAGAAATTGTTAACTATATTGCAAGTATCTTGAGCAATTTCTGTGTTTTCTCTCTCAGCCCACAGATAGCACCAGTGATGAGAAGAAATAGGGGATACAGTTTCTTCATGATGACAGAGCCACCCCACCCTTTAGAGATAGCTTCCTCTTGCCTCCTCCTTTGTCCTGGTCCTGAGCTTTTAGAGATATTTATCATCCCCCTAGTTGTCAAGAGTCCCAGTCCATGGGATAGAATTCCTGAAGACTGACAGACCAACAATTCAGAAATCTCTCACTTGGTCTTAGATGAATTTTGGTATCAACTAGTTAGCTTTAAAGTTATAAGAAAGTTATATTTGTGCTTTCATTTTTAAACTAAGTATTACTTCTTGATTATACCCACTTGGTACCAGTGTACCAGACCACACAAGCTGCAGGATAATGGAAAATCAGACCTGATAAAACTTAGGGAGTGAAACCTGGCTCTGGAAATAGGAGTTTTGCCATTGACTTCAATAAGGCCAGGATTTCATCCACATTGTGCTCATAATGTACATGAATATATGAGTTGGGGTGTTAAGCACCAACTAATTTTGCCCCAGAGACTGTCACAATGTAATTACAGTCCAGAGAAACAAGGATTCAGGAGGCTAAGTTATTAATGAGTTTCCTCTTGCTATTATTTGAGGAGTATGAGACCACCATTTGGCAAACAAAGGTTCTGACCAGGACTTAGACAAGGAAGAGAACGCCAAGTTCTGTATGTTTCTGGTTATGAGATGAGCATGCTCCAGGCACACAAACTTGGACTCTGAAAAAGTTTTACTTTATACCAAGGAAAACAACCTGGTTTTGCCCATTATGAAGCCTGGCAGGGTTTTGGTTTTTGAATAAACTAACTCTTTTCTTTTGGACAGTAAAAGCAGAAGAGCACCTCCGGAGAGACACGAGTAGGGGTATCCTCATCAGCACTTGCTTTGTTGAAGATTTTCAACTCAATTTGCCAAGAATTATCACAAAGAACAAGTACCCACAAAAGCTGGTGCCTCATTGTTTCCTAATGCATCCCAGAATCCTTTTCACGGGTTGCAGCAGAGTATCTCAGTAGTGTGGATGTGCTGTAAATGATATTTTTTTAAGTAGTGAAGAGCTAGAAAATGTCATACCAGATCTCTGTCCTGAAGCTCTTAAGAGCCCTTGGTATAAGCAAGGACAGTACAATTAACAAAGGGGCAAGGCTCACCCTTGAACCACTTAACCTAGAACAGCGGTTCTCAACCTGTGGCCCGTAGGCCTCTTGCAGCCCAGTCGGCGCAAAGCTGCAGCCCGTGACATCCTCAGCGCATAGAGATAGTATTGAATGCAGCCCACATAACACATTGTGGGCTACATATGCAGCCCACAATAGTAAATAGGTTGAGAACCACTGATCTAGAACCTGAATCATAGCATTATTAAATCTTCATGAGCATGACTGTTGCTTGGAAGAATTAATATTAATCGAGATTGAAATGAACACATGATCAGAAATGTGAATCATGCCAGTGCCACATGTACTAGATACACTGCCAGAGATGACACAAAGAAGAGCGCATGCAACTTAACTAATGAGCTGTGAATGTCTGTGTTGAACTGTCGCTGAATGGCATCTAAAATTAAACAATTGTATTTATCAGTTATCAAAACACAACATAACTTTGAGGAGGTTTTGAGTCACACAGCTGTGCACTCTACCTGCATCATATAACCTCCAGCCACCACTCTCCAGAAAAATAAATGCCAGCTCTCTCGAAGATTGAACTAAAGGTTCTTTGCCATCTTCACAAAAGAAATAATCTTGGTCAGAGTTTTGAGAGAGAGAGTTTTTAGCCTTTATCGTATGTTTAATATTCATCAACATTCTGTTCAGATATGTCTCTTCTGCCAAATTTACTTTTTATTGCAAACTCTATTAATTGAGGGCTACATCTGCCTACAGCACCCAGAGCTCTGTCATTTCTGTCAGATCACACAGCTTCTTGATTCAGGCAAAGACAAGCCTCCCTCAGGCAGACACAGGAGATATGGCAATGACATTGTCTCCCTCAGTTCTAAAGAGTTAAACACACTGTGAGTGGAAACTTAAAGCCAAGAACCAAAGCTGCAATGCACAGCATAAGACTCAGGCAAGCAGCTGCATAGCTGACCAAACTAGGATGACCAAATGTTAAGAGGAAAATATCGGGACCGCCTCAGGGTGTGTGTGTGTGAGTTTTGTTTGTTTGTTTTTACACTCACCCGTTCGGGAGTTCAGCAGCAATTCGGCAGAGATCCCTTCAGTCGCGGGTGGTCTGTGGCGGTATTTCAGCGGTGGGCAATAAATCTTGCCGCCAAAGACAGAAGCACCCGCCACTGAAATACCGCTGAAGACAGTCTGCGACTGAAGGACTCTCTGCCAAATTGCCACCAAAGACCAGAAAACAAAATATCGAGACAAATGGTATCCCAACTGTATTCTGGTCGGGACGTAGGACAAACTCCTTAAAATCGGGACAGTCTCAATTTTATCGGGACGTCTGGTCACCCTAGACCAAACACACACCAGCAATTTCTGCATTTATTCACTAAAGGAAGTCATTTCTGTATGTGCCTTGTTTTTAAGTAGTGAAGCTAACTCAAGCTTTTTCAGTTTACCAATTAAATCAGCCCTGTCTGCTTGAAGCTTATTTGTGTTGTATCCACACCTCTGACAAACATGACTATTTCCACATGTATACCACCATAGTGCTAAGTTACTGATGAAAAGAGCTCTAGGTAAGACCTGTATTATTGATTAGCTCCCCACCCCCATGGGAGTACATCAGCAAATGAAAGCCCAAGAGAGAAATGCTGACTCTTCAGCTGAGCTGGGTTTATTTCTGAGGCATTAGAGGCAGGATAGCTATCTTTTTAGTCTTGTATTTAACCTACAGCAAAATATGTACTCAGTTTTGAGTAGTCCTATAAATAAACTGACTGAATAAAAATACATATCTGAAAGTCATTGGCCTGCAAAATAACAAAAACATACTGCTTTGAGCTAGACTACTGAAGGCTGTGCCCTGTTTTGGCTTAGCCCAGCCACTGAATTTGAATGCACTGTAAGTATTCTGTATTGCTCTAAAGTATTGTGCATAGTTGAATGATATATATAATTGTTGTGCAGTAAATTCCAGGCACATTTTTACAGCAAAAGTATAAATCTTCACTCCATAAACTTCCATGAATTGCTTACATTTTTTTGCATGAATTTAAATGCCTTGGCTCTCTGAGACTTAGAAGACTATATTTACCTAGTGTGTTGCTTTTTTTTATATATAACTCATAGGTGACCTCCTTGCCCCTTAGCAAGGAAGACAATGAGACATAGTGATTGTGTATCAGGTTACGCAGTACAAACAGACCAAAATGTTCCAAATCAGTTACTTAAACCTAGGCATCTAATTAAAAAGGGTCTGTTTTTCTGGCATGCTGAGTGCTTATGCTTTCCATTCACTTCAAATTAAGCCACTGGGTAAAATCAACTATTTCAGCTGCTTAACTCTGGCTGTAGGTACCTAACTCTGAAAATGTTGGCTGGTATCGATACACAGCACATTTATATCCTCCTACTGGACACAACACTGTCATTTTAAAACAGACCCAGAGATGAATCAATACGAAAAATTGTAAACAACTTCACTGTTATTTTCAGTGGCATTTCCTCCTCCTGTTTATGATGATCAAGATCATGCCTTGGAGATCTAGGTAAAGAAGGACCTCTGTGCCCGGTGTGTAAATGCCATTTCCAGACCATGTGCACCTGCCTGGCCCTTTAGAAGTCCTTCTGCTGGGATGACACAGAGTTCAGTATCTGGAGGTAATGGGGTGGGAGAACAGAGGAGATCTAGGGTTTGCAGGTGTGACTGGGGTCCCATGGGGGCTAGCTAAGGTCAGTCAATTAGAGTGAACTGCAAAGAATGGGGCAGACAATCCCCAAAGCTGGTGGATATTTTTAATACTTGGATTTACCAAGTCAGCACCTCACTGGTTGCCCAGAAACCAACAACACAGTTCCCTTAAAGTGATCCAGTCGCAGGCCTCCATCCAAGTATCAATATAATGAAGTCAAATATAATGAAGATTTTTGAAAATCTTATTTCATCAAATAAAAAAAAAAAAGGTTCTACCAATCCCAAACGATCAGACTTATTACCTCACAGGTTAATGAATATTCCAGATCATATGCAAATACATGCTACAGACAATTCTTATTAATTAAACTAAAATTTATTAAAAAAGAAAAGGGAGAGAGGATGGTTAAAAGATCAATATACATACAGATGCAACTTCAATTCTTGAGATTCAGATATCTAGCAGAGATGTGAGCTTTGTAGTTGCAAAGAGTTCCTTTAAAATTTAGTTCATAGGTTGTAGTCCAATATCCAATTTCATATCCAGGGTGTATCAGCTTAACTCTGACCTCAGTCTTGCAACTCAAACTTCCCCTGATGAAGCTTAAGCAGATCTGAGATAAAAAGGATCAGGACCCAAGGATCTTTTTTTACACAATTTCAGCTCTTCTTTGACAAGTTCGAGTCCCTGGGGGAACAATAGGTAATCAGGGAATCTTTGAAGTATGTCCATTACTGGTACTAAGCTATACGAATTAACAATTTTTTTAATCAGCTGTTCCTCTGCCATTCACTGATGATTTACTATACATTTCAAAGAGAGATGAATACAGAGATATCCCATGTTTACAATTCATTTAAATACTAGGATGTTCTTTCATTCTCTGAATTAACAGAATACAGCATAGACAGGGACTGTTGATTACATTGTTGACCCTACTCATATATATGTAAACATACAAAAACACAAACATTATCTTCCCACATGTCTTTAAGGAGGTTGAGTCTGAGTCATTTATTTTGCAGGATGTTTAACCCTTTCTGGCCTGCACCACAGGAGGATTCTTTTTCCCCTCAGAGGAAATCTGCATAATTTACAGTATTGTTGTTCTTGTTATTTATTTATATTACAGTAATGCTCAGGAATCCTAGTCATGGATCAGGAGCCCATGTGCTAGGCTCTGCACAAACACAAAAGAAAATTGTAGTCAATCTGCACTTACATGATTGTTAACGTTAATCTTTCAATCCCAGGAAGGCTCCAGGGCAGCTGCAGTCCAAGGGCTCCCCTTGATAGGCAGCTTGAAAATCTAAGTACGCTCAAAATGCATTCAAAAAAGTGAACAGAATGTTAGGCATCATTCATAAAGGGCTAGGTAAGAGGACCGAAAATATCATATTGCTGCTATATAAATCCATGGTATGTCCACACCTTGAATACTGCGTGCAGATGTGGTCGCCCCATCTCAAAAATGATATATTGGAATTAGAAAAGGGCAACAAAAATGATAGGGGTATGGAACGGCTGCCATATAAGGAGAGATTAATAAAACTGGGCCCTTTCAGCTTGGAAAAGAGATGACTAAGGGGCGATATGATAGAGGTCTATAGAATCATGACATGTGGAGAAAGTAAATAAGGAAGTGTTATTTACTCCTACTCATAGCACAAGAACTAGGGGTTACCAAGTGAAATTAATAGGCCTCAGATTTAAAACAAACAAGAGGAAGTTTTTTTTTTCACACTACACACAGTTAATCTATGGATCTCCTTGCCAGAGGATGTTGTGAAGGCCAAGACTATAACAGGGTTCAAAAAAGAACTAGATACATTCATGGAGGATAGGTCCATCAATAGCTATTAGCCAGGATGGACAGGGATGGTGTTCCTAGCCTCTGTTTGTCAGAAGCTGGAAATGGGTGACAGGGGATGGATCACTTGATGATTCCCTGTTCTGTTCATTTCCTCTGAGGCACCTGGCATTGGCCACTGTTGGCAGACAGGACACTGAGCTAGATAGACCTTTGGTCTGACCCAATATGACCATTCTTGTGTTCTTATGTACAAACTGTGCTGTGCAGGTGCCACAGCATGCAAAGGTGCAGAGGAAGCTGTATGTTGGGCAGCAGGGAGGCTCCCCCCAACCCCAGCTCTGTGAGTTTGGGGATTGGCACACCCAGTCTCTTCCACTGGGGATAAAAACCAGTAACCTGCCCATTAAAAGAGACAGAAGGAAATGCCCTGATTTCCATGCCATTCTGTGGGATATTTTTGCATAGGGGAGAATGCATCCCTAAAAGAAAACACTGTATAGGTCACATTGGGCTGGAACATTTTACGCCTTCTCACCAAGTGAGCTGCTGGACACCTGTAGCTTAAGGCAGCTGTAATTTATTTTGTAGTTGGAGCCCCACCTGTTTGCTGCCACACTATGAGGGGTTTTCAAACAGCAGAATGACCTTTCCCTACAGTTTATGAAAGTGTTTGTTTGATTTTAATATTTTGTTTCCTTTGAGCAACTACTCTAATTACAGCATTAAGTATTTCAGTGAACCATTTAGATTTGATTATTTTCCATTTTTTGTTGAAAATGTCAACAAGCACCGTGGGCTCAGAGGATTCTATCTTCTCTCAAAGGAGTGGGATGCAGAGAATAGTCTCATCATGAGTTTGTGGGTTGTGCAGCCATAACCACGGGAAATTTTTTTCTCAGTGCAGGGACAACAAAATAGGATCCTAGATGATCATGGGGCCTTTTGAAGGATTTTAAAAGTGTCTGTGTTTGTATCAAATCATGGCATTTGCTTAATGATGAATTTTAGGATTGAGATTTTTCAAAGTCAACCACTGAAATTAATAGGGACAATAACGCTAGCACCCCTATAGCTGGCTTTGAAAGCCTCAACCTATCATCCTTGATATAACTAAAAGCATGTAGGACAGTGCTAATCTTTCAATTCTTACTCATGCAAATGTTCCACTGAAGTCTGTACGAATTTTGCAGGAGTCAGGCCTCTGTATTTGCAAGACTGAACAAGGCTATTTTCTAGCAATAGGCCCCCTACTGTGATCTGTCTTCTCCATTCATTATATGTAGCAGCTTTAACAAAACATATTTACTTTCTTTTCTTCCACAATAAAGTCATAAGAACTAAGAGGGCAACAATGTAGCCTTGCTAAATGTATTCACCCTACCCTTCTAGTGCAAATACATTTTTTTGGATGGGCAAGTAAACTATCATTCTTTTATTTCATCTTCATGATAAGATGTGGGTAAGTAGAATTTGTGTCAGAGCTAGTAAATGTTCATGGTTATTGTAAAAAACTGGTTAGGATTAAATAGGAAAAAACTATCCCAAGCCTGGTGTATCATATACCAGAAATACCCAAAAGCAATAAATGGAGGGAAAAGTTACATAGGCTGCCCAGAGGATGCAAGTTTGTACAGTCAGTGTTATGTGCCAGTGGGGCAAGTATTTACTCTGTTAAAAATAGAAAATTCAAACAGCTGATCTTAGTGTATTTCAGATGCTCTATGTCAGGGGAAGGGCCTTAAATCAGGGACCCCCAGCTAAGTCAGTTTGGTTTAGGGTTACAATACGTATGGGTTTTCCCAGACATGACCTCTTTTTTGGTCCTATGATCTCTGGCAGGATGGATTTTTGAAATATGAACAAATATCTGTGATTTTTCCTTGCTTGTCCTTTTTCCCAACATTGATTCTGATAGAATCTAGTTCCCAGCATGCCCTACTAGCGGTGTGCATGTTTACTGGTTTGCTACCCTTACGTCTGCCTTCAGAGCTGGGCAGCCGGAGAGCAGCAGCTGCAGTCTGGCTGCCCAGATCTGAAGCCAGGACCGCTGCCAGTTGCAGCGCAGAAGCAGGAGTGGCATGGTATTGACTGTTGAGTCACTGAAAGGTATCCTGCTTGCACAGCACAACTTCAGGCACACACCTTGCAAAGACCTTCATGGCTACTTGAGCAATCAACCACTGCTGAGAAAGCTAAGGCCTTGGCTACACTGGTACTTTACAGCGCTGCAACTTTCTCGCTCAGGGGTGTGAAAAAAACCCTGAGCGCTGCAAGATACAGCATTGTAAAGTGCCAGTGTAAACAGTGCCGCAGTGCTGGGAGCACGGCTCCCAGCACTGCAAGCTAATCCCCATGAGGAGGTGGAGTACATGCAGCGCTGGGAGAGCTCTCTCCCAGCGCTGGCGCTGCGACCACACTCACACTTCAAAGCGCTGCTGCGGCAGCACTCCCGCGGCAGCGCTTTGAAGTTTCGAGTGTAGCCAAGCCCTGAGTCTACAAAGAGTCACAACAGGAAGAAGCGCAGTAGGAAAGGACTGAATGCATGTAAAAAGGTACACATAAATTTGATTTGCTTTCATTTTTGAGGCCATTACGCTTGTTATTTATAAATGTTAGATATTCAAAGTAGAAAGGAACTGTACAGTAGAAACTCTACCACCCTTCCCCTTCTCCCTCCAATTCCCCCTCCCCTTGGCAGTGTCCTCTATTTGGGAACTTGAAATATGGTAACCCTTGTTTAGTGAAGAATTGCTCCCAGTGTCTCCCAATTGCTTGTTAAAATAAATATATATTCTGGTCCTGATCATACAATCTGATCCATGGAGATGGACACTGAGCCCTTAAGGATCTCCATGGACTCCAGTGAGGTTCTGCATGGGCCTAAGGGTCCATCCACATATATCAGAGTATAGGATTGTGGTTCAGAGCTGCAATCTCAGATATTTTTTGGACTGACATTTTTTCCTTCAGTAAAGTTGAGAGTGGGGCTGGCACCAACCTTGCTAAACTCTAATCTTCAACATTTGTACATTTGTAGGGATATACTAGCATTGCCAGAAGTAAGCAGCCAGTTTTCAGTGGATTTCTCCTGGAAATGAGATTGCAAATATCTGACAGGCCCCACTGTAATGACTTACTCTTTCCCTATTTCCTGCATTTCTCTTAAAGAGAAATTGCCACACTGAGGAATACTTTCACCTAAAAACATAAAATCATTTTACTTTCATGTGTTTTCATTGTCTACCCTGGCCAACATTTTTCCAACGTATGAGCCTAACTTTAGGCACCTAAATAAAACTGGACTGATTTTCAATCGGAGCTTCTGGAGATTTCTTCAATTGCGGGTAGGGATATAGCCTATCGTTACATGGCATCTGAGAACATCATAACCATTAATGGCTTTATCCTCACAGGTAAAGAAGTGTCACTATTAATAATAGTTCCCAAAGATCCCAGCCAAGATAGGAAAAGGAAGTATTATTATAACCGAGGGCTTGTTTTCATTACCGGGAGATTGACGCTGCTGCAATGGATGCAGCAGGTGTCAATTTAGTGGGTCTGTTGAAGACCCGTTAAGTCAATGGCAAAGCACTCTCCTGTCGACTCTGGTACTCTAGCTCCCTGAAAAGAGTAAGGTAAGTCAACCAGAGAGAGTGAAGACGCTGGGGTAAGTCGACCTAGGCATGATGACGAAAGTGACGTTATTCACATTGCGTAACTTAGGTCGACTTACTGCGGTAGTGAAAACAAGCCCTAAGAGAAGTGACTTGGTGAAGATTACATAGGCAGAAACAGGAATTGATGCCAGATCGCCTGAGTCCAAATTCAGTGACTTAACCATAAAAATCGCCCTTCTTTTCATGCTATTCAATGGTATACAAAACTTCAGAACTCAGTAGAAGAATCCCCTTAGCTGAAAGAGCATTGGCTTTATTTTGCTAGCAGGGAAAGTCCCTGTAATTTAAAGTAAATTCAACCTTTCCTCACCTTATTTTAAATGTAAGAAGTGTGGTTGCCTACTGTGCAACATCTTGCATTAATCAGGAAATGACTGCCACTAGGGGGAAAAAAGGCCCAGGGAGCTGGATTTTAAACTTCCATCTGGAGAGGGAACTCTAAAATAGGCTAAGCTCCTAAAAATTAACTTCTGTGTGAGGATCATTTCATATGACAAGAATGACATCTAGTGGTAGGAAAAAACTGGTTAATTGCACTCTAAGGGCCAATGTCTGCTCATTGACTTCAATGGGATTGTAACTGAGGGGAAAATTTAGCTGCAGATTTCTAGTGCTATACTGAACAACCTGATACTGAATGTATGTTGTGGAACTTATTTTAGCGTGTGTACTTGTAGGATTTATTTTACTTAGGCTAATGGAAAATGAAAACCAACCAGTCAAATGTAACAGGGCAATGAATAGTAATAGGTCATTGCCTAATGTTTTTCTCTCCGCTAATGAGGCACAGAAATGTCCACCAGCTGTACAATTAACATTAACATAAGTCTCATTCTGCTTTTTTCCCACCACACATTCTTTTACAGATTTAAGTGAGAATTTAACAGGACAAAAGGCTTTTTTAAAGAGACCCTTTCTGGCAGTTAGTTTTACAGCGCCCAATGGAGGAATTGATATCAGGCATTTCCCCTATCACAAGCGGACTTTACTTAAGACAATCTACGTTCTTCCAAACTCGTTCCCCTTCTTTTGTGCTCAAAAAGATTCCACAGTGAAACATTTTAAATGGTGATTCTCATCTAGTTAGATGAAGTCAGAAGGAGCTCAGACAATGCATCACCAGGCCCTTCACTGGGGAGTCCATATGTACTTCCACACTGAGGCCGAAAAGTACTGATTGGCTGTAGCCTTTCTGCATCTGACTTTACATTATGTCCATTCACTTTGGATGAAAGTCACCCCAGCCCAGAGGAGCCAGCACAAGGCTTAGGTACTGCTGAACTCTTCCAAACAGGACATCACAAGTCAGCTCCCCCAAATAATGAGTGGCTTAAAAATCTGGAGTTTGGGGTTTATTTTAATACATTTTGGGTATTTTTCTTTGCCTTCTAGTTTCTTAGCTTGTAGAGTACATCAGGTTATATTTTCAGTCCTTTACCCACACCCATGAGAGCTAGAAACTGACTTTTTTTGTAAAATGATAGCAGAGGTTCTTTTGTATTCAGATGACTCTAGGAGACGGAGATGAAAGAAACTCCCCAATAACGATTATTTGTTTTTAGGTGAAAGTATTCCTCAGTGTGACAATTTCTCTTTAAGAGAAATGAAGGAAATAGAGGAAGAGTAAGTCATTATAGTGGGGTCTGTCGGACATTTGCAATCTAATTTCCATGAAAAATCATAGAATCATAGAAATCAGCATTGGGAGGGACCTCAGGAGGTCATCTAGTCCAACCCCCTGCTCAAACCAGGATCAATCCCCAGCAAAATCATCCCAGCCAGGGCTTTGTCAAGCCTGACCTTAAAAACCTCTAAGGAAGGAGATTCCACCTCCCGAGGTAACCCATTCCAGTGGTTCAGCAGCCTCCTAATGGAAAAGTTTCTCCTAATATCCAACCTAAACCTCCCTCACTGCAACTTGAGATCATTACTCCTTGTTCTGTCATCTGGTACCACTGAGAACAGTCTAGATCCATCCTCTTTGGAACCCCCTTTCAGGTAGTTGAAAGCAGCTATCAAATCCCACCTCATTCTTGTCTTCTGCAGACTAAATAATCCCAGTTCCCTCAGCCTCTCCTCATAAATCATGTGCTCCAGCGCTGTAATCATTTTTGTTGCCCTTCGCTGGACTCTTTCCAATTTTTCCACATCCTTCTTGTAGTGTGGGGCCCAAAACTGGATGGACAGAGTACTCTCAATGAGGCCTCATCAATGCTGAATAGAGGGGAATGAGCACGTCCCTTGATCTGCTCTCAGTGCTCCTACTTATACAGCCCAAAATGCCATTAGCCTTCTTGGCAACAAGGGCACACTGTTGACTCATATCCAGCTTCTCATCCACTGTATAACCCCTAGGTCTTTTTCTGCAGAACTACTGTCCAGCCACTTGGTCCCTAGTCCGTAGCAGTACATGAGATTCTTCCATCCTAAGTTCAGGACTCTGCACTTGTCCTTGTTGAACCTCATCAGGTTTCTTTTGGCCCAACTCTCTAATTTGTATAGGTCCCTCTGTATCCTATCCTTACCCTCCAGCATATCTACAACTTCTCCCAGCTTAGTGTCATCTGCAAACTTTCTGAGGGTGTAATCCACGCCATCCTCCAGATCATTAATGAAGATATTGAACAAAACCGGCCCCAGGCCCCAGCTTGTTACCGGCTGTCAACTAGACATGGAGCCATTGATCACTACCAGTTGAGTCTGATGATCTAACCAGCTCTCTATCTACCTTGTAGTCCATTCATCCAGCTCATACTTCTTTAACTTGTTGGCAAGAATACTGTGGGAGACCATATCAAAATCTTTGCTAAAGTCAAGGAATAACACCTCCACTGCTTTCCCCTCATCCACAGACCCAGTTATCTCCTCATAGAAGGCAATTAGGTTAGTCAGGAGTTGCCCTTGGTGAACCCATGCTGACTGTTCCTGATCACTTTCCTCTCCTCAAAGTGCTTCAAAGTTGATTCCTTGAAGACCTGCTTCATGATTTTTCCAGGGACTGAGGTGAAGCTGACTGGCCTGTAGTTCCCCGGATCCACAAAGAACTGGCTGCTTACTTCTGGCAATGCTAGTATAGATCTGTATGCCTACAGATGTATAAATGTTGAAGATTAGAGTTTAGCAAGGTTGGTGTGCCAGCCCCACTCTCTGAAGGAAAAGAATAAGTCAGTCCAAAAAAATAACAAGAACTGGCAATGCTATAAAATGGATTCTGCCAATGAAGAACAAGAGTCAAGTCTGCAGCTTCTCCTTTTTAAATCAAAATAATTTTTCGAGGTGAGGCCGTGTGGTACAAAGTGGTTGGTGTATAATTCAGTGCTGTAAAAGCATCAAGTTTTGAGGGAGTGTTTGTCACCTCCTTTTACTGCTTGTCTGTGGTTTGAGGAGGGAGATATTCAGAGCCTGTGCGGACTCCGTTCTCTTCTGGGAATTTTCTGTCTGCCCAGTGGACTGATAAACATGCCACTAGAACAAGAAAACAACCCTGTCTGAAATGCTTCCCATCTGATAGTAATTCTATTTTTTCCTGAAGCCACCAGGGAAGGGGCAGAAGTGGGTTAAGACTGAGCAAGACTTGAATCCACAAATATTTTATCCCCCTCCTAGACAACTAATAGTATATTCTGTGCACACTGGTCACAAGGCAGTAACGTTACTCCCAGCCACTCTTTTCCCCCTGCTCCGGTCTTGAAGTTCATATCATTTGTCCACCATGTATTTCTTCCTCTCCAGCTGGCCTCATCACAGACATCCAGTCAACAGCCACCAGCATTTAACAATGCCACCTACTGCTCATGGATTCACTCTTCTGAGTGTAGAGTACATATTGACAAAATTCAAGCATCCAGCGCACAATCCTCCCCTGGAGAGAGGTTGCAGGAGATGCCACCACAGCTCACTTGTCCTCCCCTCAGTAGCTACGTCACTTTTCACAGAATTAATGGCAATGCCGGAATACTTGGAGTTTTCTCTTAGAACAGGCCTAGCAGGTTAAACCACAGAGGTTACTCCTGAGGAAAGGTACCATCTCACAAAGGAGGAAGAATGAAATAATTCAGGCTGACATAAAAAGCTGTCGGATGTTTGCATATTGCAGTCTGTGTGAGCAGGTTGTTGACCAGCCAGTACCCAGCAAGACTCCTCTGGGCAAATCAAGGGAAGCATAACACATGGAAGCTTCCCCTGTGTCTTTCTCGGTTCAAAGCAACAAAAGATACTAATCAAAAGCAACCAGTTCTCGCTACCTGCCAGCTAGTCTCTGTTTCTTTTTAAAGGCTGATCCCTGTGAACTTCTGAAGAGCTCTTTCATCTGTCAGCCTGCCTGCGTCAGCATTAATAAAAGGCGCTCAGCTGCTGATCATCTCTGCTAATATAATCTCAGGAGAAATTAGCCAGGCAAAGCATGCTGCTAAGGAGAGAAAGGGTCGAAAGGAAAGTAATCATAGGAAGACTGATGAGAAAAAATGAGTTCAGAAAAAGTGAATGGGACACTGTCAGCCTTAGAAAGAACATATTTTTAGAATGATGAAACAGTTTCAGACCAGTTCCTAGGGCCTGATCCAAACTCCAGGGAAGTTACTGGAAAGACTCCCATGGACTTCAGTGGACTTGGGATCAGGCCCCTCATGAAAAAGTGTCCCCCTCACAACTGGCATTCTATTGTTTTCAAAGAAGCTAAGTCAATGGGCGTAGAGACTGAAATATTCCCTCATCTACAGTGATGAAAGTTAAGGGCAACGTAATCAAGCTTGCGCTGCTACTGTCCGTGCTTTCCCTATCCTGAGGATAACAGATTCTAATACCCTTACTTACATTGAGTAGGATACTATTCTATAGGTGGTCTTACTGAAGTCAGTGGGAGCATTTGAGGAATAAGGTACTATTCCACATAAGTAAGGGTGTCAGAATCTGCTCCATGATTAGGGTGAGCAGACAGCAAATATGAAAAATCGGGACAGGGGGTGGGGGGTAATAGGAGTCTATATAAGAGAAAGACCCAAAAATCAGGACTGTCCCTATAAAATCGGGACATCTGGTCACCCTATCCATGATAGTCACTTAGTCAGGGAATTGATCAAATAGAGCATTATTTAAAAAATAGCATAAATTTAGTGCTGAATAACCAATTCCTCACCTGTCTCATTAGATACATTTTCAAAATCTGATTTACTTTCCATTTGTGTTGTTTACTTTTTGCATTTTACCCAACTCAAAACAATTGAGCTTCTGAGTCAGTTTCTCCTCAGCTTCACTTTCGCATCATCCCACAGCTCTTTTTCATTTAAATTCAGACTAGATCAGGAAAAGATTCCAGTAAGGTCACTCCCTTTTGTAAAATCTTTATCTACGTAGCTTAAGTAACTGGACAGAAGGATAGATTCTGATCTGTCAAGTGGGTAAAGAGGAAGGAACTCCATCCAGATCAATTGCATCAGAGTAAAAACTGGGGTGAGGTCAGAATGAAGCCCAAAGTCTCTTTACAAATGCTGCAGTGCTCTAGAGATGCATTACACACATCCACAATAGCAGTGCTCCTGTCATCCAATGCTGTGTACCGCACACCATCATAATCCCTTCACATTTCATGAGGGGAGCATCACAGGAAGCTTTGTGGCCAGAGTGCCAGCAGTAGGCTGAGCTCGTAATTCCATGCAGCGAGTGGTAATGTAGAAAGCTGTCATTTCATGAAAACAGGAAAGAAACAAGTGTGACTAGCTGAATGAAGGTTTTGGTGCTTTTTTAAGTAATGACATAAAACATAGTTCTAGAAATAACTGTTACAATGTTTGTTCTCACACTTCTCCACTTTTGCCCATGCCTTCTGGTCATTTGCAAACTCACCAAAAATGTTGGCAGTGAATGATTGTATTAAGGGAGCCAGAGAATGTATTGTTTAGACCAAACCCAGACCGCTAACAGTAATAGCATAGTTGGACTGATCCTGAAATTAATGACTCAACCCTTCAGCTGTGTGGGCAAGTAGGACTTGTTCGATGGCCATGTTTTTCAGAAGTGACCTGCAATGCAATGGCTGACACACCAGTACCCCCCTGTGGCCAGAGAGCCCTTTGCTGTGCTCTGCTGCATTTTCCCCTACTTCTGGAGTCTTTAAACAAAATTCACAGTCTTGCTCATCCAGTCACAGCCCTTTCTGAGGTCTGGTGTCATTATTAACACAAAGCTTCAAAAAGCAAACACAACAACAGATCTTCCACCCAGTCTTAAGCTGCTCACAGCTCCTCTTCCCTGAGATACTGTCCCTTCCTGCTCTCGGGGCAGCAGGAAAAGATGCTAGGCAAGGCCTGGCCAGCCTTCTCCCAAAGGAAAAACAAACCTTTCAGCTGCGTTGTACCCAGCTCCAGCTCTCTTCTTCAGGGAACCATTAAAGGAGACCCTCTTGCCCTGCAGCGTCACTCTACAGTTTCCTTTCCAGCTCTGCCCTCACTGAACTCCCTTTCACCCTAGATAGCCCAGGTACAGCCCACCGCCTAATATCCCCTCAGTTGGCTTAGTTGGGAGCACCTGCTCTGGCCCAGGGGTGCTGGACCTATTTCAAGCACCAGGGGCCAGCTGCCCTGTGACATGACTGGCTCTGTATTTGGGTGTCCAACTTCAGACACCTCAAAGAAAGCAGAGTTTAAAGAAAGTGCTGAGCACCCACCCTCTGAAAGCAGGTCCCAAAAGGTGTCTCGAAGTGGGCGAGCAAACACTGAGGCACCCCCACACCACTAGTCACTTTTGAAACTCTTGGCCAGTGGCTCTATTTGAATAGGCCAATAACAAGATTACTCCTGAAAGGAGTTCCCTTGCCTTTTCTGTGCCTGATGTTACACTGCCCAGTCCAAATGCATTTCAGATTCTTGTAGAAAAATTATTCACTATGGATTGTTTTCTTTTTTAACTGGATGCAGAGTTGGCAGGCAGTCTTTGCTAATAAGCCTGAGAGGAAAAGCCTAGCTGAGACAAGTTAAGAAATGTCTTAAGGACTGTTCATTTTGGCAGAAAGCACTTCATACCCTCTAAGGGATGATCATAAGCTATTGCCTGCTTGCCAGCTCATAAATTATCCAGCAAGTACTAGTCTCATCATTCTCCTAATATGAATATTTAAACTCACAGTCATCTGTACTATAGATGCACCATAGCATTTAGGTGTCAAGTACTCAACTATTTGATATGCAGAGAAAAAGCCTTGTGCCAATTTACAATGTTGCATGTATGTCATGTAGAGATTTAACAGATTTATTATATAGTTATTATCTAGTCTAGGGGGTTGAAGAGAGAGGTCAGAGAAAAAAGAGTGGTATTCTTAAAAAAAAATAAAAACCATCATAATTTGCCCCACCCCCATTCCCAGCAGCCCCCTTTGGCCTTCCACTTCTTGCAGCTTGTACAGCTTTCTCTTTCTGTGAGAATACCGGCTACCTCCACTAATGGATTTAGGTGCTTACCTACCACTTTAAACACATAAATCTAAACTTTAGATCCTCAAAATGCCCCACTCAGCTCCCACTAATCCTGTAGGCACCTATATGCCGTAAGCGCCCGCATTTATGCCCGTGAAGCCCTCTGCCTGGGTACATTTCTGCCAGTGCATGTGCAGAAAGCTGCCTGAATCCTGACACCACCAAGAAGCTTGGTACCTAACCCCTGACAGGATTCTCAAATGAGATATTCCCCCGCATAGCGCACCTGGGGGGCCTGATCAGGTAGGTGCTCTTAGATGCTGCCTATTGGATTAGGCCCCACACCAAACACAGTTCATTAGGGAATGGTGTCCCCTCATATGCCCTACAGCCCAGTAATTACAGCACTCACCCAGAAAGTAGAAGACCCATGTTCAAATCGCCACTCTGCTGATTAAGAATAGGGATTTGTACCCAGATTACCCTCCTTCCAGGAGAGTACCCTAAGCCCCTGGGCTATTAGGTATTCTGCAGTGAGTCTCTCCTGTTGAAGCTGCTCCACTTTGTAGAAAATGCTTAAATAGTCATTGGAGCAGGGACTTGAACATGAATCTGCAGGTGAGTGTGATAACCACTAGGCTAGAATGTCATTCTCTCACTCCAGCTCACCATGTGCTGCATCTTCTACTTGCCTTGTTCCCAAAGGTATATAATGCACTCTGGCCTGTGCTCAGACATAGAAGAGTGCTGGATCCTGATACTGAAACAAGCCAATGGTGGTGGACATACAAGATATAAATCATTACCTTGGTCCCATCCATGGTTATTATAAATAATTTACAATATCTGATGAACACCGACTCATGAAATTGGCCCTAGAAAAGGTAACACAAACAATGCAGAAACAAATTCATTGTTTGACATATAAGCATTATTTTAAGCTTCTTGCTGGATTTTTGATTTTCTCCAGCCTGGGGAAAAAAACCACCCTGTTTGTTTATGAAATACAAAACACACCACTCTTTTGTACCTGCCTTTAGTTACCAATAGATCAACTTATTTGTTTGCCAGCACCAAGCCTATTATGAATCTCAGTGTAAGAGTGTTCAAACTACATTTGAGAGAAGCTGAGGTGACTGAACAGGAGTGTAGGTCTTTTAAAAATGTACAACAGTCTGAATTTCATTTTCCATGATTTTATATTCACACATGCTCATTATTTAGATACAAAAAACTGAAGTTCCTTCCCAAACAAAGATTTGGGGTAGAAATCTGGATCATCAATTGTAAATGCCGGAAGAAGAACTCAGGATTATGTTCCATCTGCCATCAGGGCCAGTGCAAGGATGTTTCACGCCCTAGGCGAAACTTTCACCTTGCCCCCCCTCCCCTGTGCAGCAGCTGCCCCCCTCCACCCTGAGGTGTACCACCTGCGGCAGCTTGCCACCCTCCACCCTGAGGCACACACACACCCTGCCCCAGCTCACCCCTGCCCCGCCTCCACCCCGAGCATGCCTTCGCAGCTTCACTTCTCCCTCCTCCCAGGCTTGTGGCACCTAAGCTGATTGGCGCTGCAAGCCTGGGAGGTGGGAGAAGAGAAGCAGCTACGACATGCTCGGGGAGGAGGTGGGATGGGGGTGAGCTGGGGTGGGGAGTTCCCCTGCAAGCTGCCCCCACCCCTTACTTGCTGCAGGCAGCCCTCCCCACACTCCTCTGCCTCAGCTCCCTCTGCCTAAATGCCAGCGGCGACTGGGGTGGCCGAAGATCTGGCCACTGCGGTCACTGTCGAAGAAAATGCCGCCCCCCCCTCAAATCCCAGCGCCCTCGGCGACTGCCTAGGTGGCCTAAATGGTTGCACTGGCCCTGTCTGCCATGTTTCATCACTTCACCTCGGCCTATGTAATCAGGATGAGATACGCTGGCTAAGTATTGGAAAGATACCATAGCTTCTCTGAATTGTTTTGCAACTCTGTCCTTGTGTATAGGTCTAGTTCTTTTTGTTAATTAGATAAAGCCAGATTTCCTGAGAGACAGTGACATTAGTGCCATCAGCCTGTAATCTGTTGTGTATATGTAAGCAGAGTCAGGATGAGCTGTACCCTGACATCTGGTGGTGAAGTATGGGAAGTGTGGAAAGAATGTGTGGAATGCAAAATCTCAAATATTTGCATAGGCACGCCTAACCCATCCCAGACTGCCGAGCTGTGGGACTGCTTTGTGACAGAAATGACTCAACCTCAGTTGGGTGGTACTTGCTAGACAAGGGACATGGGTTCCAAAAACCTGTGAGGGGAGAGAGAGGTGGGACAGTATTTGTGCCTGGTGGTGCAGGCTCCTTGTGAGCTAGAAGCATCAGTTGCACCCCCTCCTCTCTCCACTGTGGAATGTCAGAGTTGATTTTTTTATTCCCTTAAGATTCTAGATACAGGTTGCTGAGCTGAACTCACTTTGGGCTAATGGTGCAATAGCACTGGCTCCCTACTATGTGCGAGATCACTTAAGAGCTGAAATCACAAAGAGCTGAAATTACTGAGCTGGGATACTGTGCTAACTAGTGGGGGGCCTGAAGCTATACTGTGGAACAGAGCAGCTGTGGAGTGGGGCAGTTTATGGGGATGGCTGGAGCGGACCACAGGACAGCTGTGGAGTGGAGCGGCTGCAGAGTGGAGTAGCTGGGGGCGTGTGGAGCAGCCCACAGAGCAAGCGGAGCCAAGCAGTTTGCTGGGACACTGGAGCAGCTCACGACAGCTGGTAGAGCGGAGCAGTTTGTGAGAACGGCCGGAGGAGCAGAGTGGAGCGGCTGGTAAGGCGGAGCAGTTCGTGGAGAAGGCGGAAGCAGAACCACGGAGAGGCAGGCAGTTGGCCCTGGACCACGTAAGGTGCCCCTTTCACCAGGCTGGGGGGAGGACCTTTACAGATAGACTCTTGAATTCTGGGGTGGCATCGACCAGAGACTTTTGGGTTGTTGGACTTTGGAGTGATTGGACTTAAGACCCTAAGGGGAAAAGGACATTGCCAAATGTACTTGGGGGGTGTTATGGTTGGTGTTATAACTCTGTTTGTGGTTTCTCCAATGGATGCCGCATTGATTCCTTCTTATTAAAAAGATTTCGCTACACTCAGACTCGTGCTTGCGAGAGGGGAAGTATTGCTCCTAGAGGCGCCCAGAGGGTATGGTATTAATGTCCCAGGTCACTGGGTGGGGGCTCGAGCCGGTTATGCCTTGTGTTATTGAAACGGAACCCCTGGATACTGAACCAGGCCCTTGTTGCTGCCAACTCAGAGGGGCAGAAGGGTTACATATAATATATGCTGTGTTTTGATCAAAGACTTCCTACTACTCCTTGCAAATTTCCACACACTTATCATAGCTGGATTCACAAGTAGAAACACAAGGTCAGATACTAAGCCTTGATTCCAGCCCCTTTGAGCTGCCTGAGGCCAAACCCCCATATCTTCACAACTGTGGACTCCGCCCTGCTGATGTATTGGATTCCTATATTACTCCCAACCTCCTCACTAAGCCATAGCATAGGGAGCAGGGTGAGGCATGAGCAGAGAGGTGAGGCAAGAATGAGATACATTCTAGCAATCCCTTGAAAGCTGTAACCAGCTCTCTTAAGTCCGAGCAGCCTCAGATTTAGGGCCAGGGCTGCTGCAGATAAACCCCAAGAACCACAGAGAAGAATTTCAGCTTCTATTTTGTGCTCTAGCCTGTGCTAGGTGCTACTTCCTTTTAAACGAAAGTTAAACAGTGCACAGAACATCCATAAAAGGTAAGTTTAGGATGATTGCACCTGAGATTCCTCTCATCTTTTTCATTTTATTTTGATTGGCCTAGCTAATGTCGCAGCCCAAAGGCCTCTGGCCTGTCATAGCGTCTGGATGGTCAATTGCCGGTCATCTAAAGGTCACACTAGTACTGTGTGCAGCACCGTAGTGCAGTGTGCAATCTTAGAGGGCCGTGTGCAGATTCCCGTCCTTTTACCTGGTCACCTAGGGGTTAGGCTAGGGTCGTGTGCAGGGCTCCTGCTCTTCTGCCTAGCAACCCAAGGGTCAGGTTAGTGCTGTGTGTATAACACCAGCGTACCTTGAGCAAAGAGGCCCGATCTGACCAATCGTAATGCAGTTCAAAGGGTCGGACTAGGGTTGTGTGCAGAACTATGCTAGTGTGCTAAGTGCAGCTTCTAGCAGCTTCTAGTGTGCCGTGTGCAAAATCTGCCCACGGGCAACAGCTCGGAACCTGGAGGGTGGGGGAGCTAGGGACCAATCAAATTCTGCCAGATGTAAAACAGTCCCTGAAATAAAACCATGCCTCGGGCCAGGGTCTGTAGGAGTATCCGCTAACTGACTGAAGGACCTGATCAACCCTTCAGCCGGGGGTCTCCTCCGGATATAGCCGGCTCGTGTCGTGTGTTTTATTATTTTTCACGGTATTTTCTACGGATTGTTTATTTTTGCAACAGTATTTTTCACGGATTGCTTATTTATTCTATGGTATTTTTCCACGGATTCGATATGCTTCTGGTGTCTGCTCTGCTGGTCAGCTGCGCCTGGAATACGATACTCGCTCACTAACTGTCTACGCTATGGCTAACCTTTCCTTCTCCTCCTTCCCCTTTTATTTGGTATACAACTGCATATGCTACTGCCTGCTGTAAAGTTATGTATATATGGTATCTAAGGATTGGGTTGTTTTAGAGAACTGCTATTAAGGTTAATTTGGTGTAGTTGATGATAATATTTGGTTAAGTGTGCACACAGGTCATTTATTTGGTGTATTCGTTTATCTTTTACAAAGCAGTCAATTTTGAAGTATTTGGTTATGTGTTAATGCATGTAAATCGCTTGTTTGAATTGTGTACAGGTTTCTTATGCTAAAGTTATTGTTAGTTGATAGAAGTGCTCCTCCCCAGCCCAAGTTGTGATTTTCTCCCTGTTAATAAACGGCCACGTGGTGTTTGAACTGTCAGTCTGCTTGGTCTTGGTTCCTTTCCCTCACTCGATCAAAAGAACTTCACCGGACTTGCATTTCGGGGACGGACAGCTAACAATCGCCTTGTCATTTTCCCTCTGCACACTTGGCTATCTACAGTTTTCTGTTCAGATGTGTGCTCAATAGAATTAAGTAGGAATTCACTTTTCCCTGAATAGATGCTTATAGCCATGTTCTGATAATTTCTCATAGTTGATTAACTATCTCACATTAACATCAGCATAGATTGTTTTAGTACTTCCTTTAATTTTGCCTTCTATAGACGGACCTGACCATTTAAATCTGTCTAGAACAGTATTCTGGGTGAGCTGTTTCAGCCATTTTGCTAGATTTGTCACTGAAAGTGATATTAGCACAAGAGAAGATTACAACTTAACATTTAGCAAGGTCAAAGGTACTTCATACAGGGCCGGTGCAACCAATTAGGCGACCTAGGCAGTAGCCTAGGGTGCTAGGATTTGGGAGATGGCATTTCCTTCAGCAGCGACCAGATCTTCAGCCGCCCCGGTCGCTGTCAGCATTTAGGCAGAGGTAGCTGGGGCAGGGGGGCGCGGGGAGGGCTGCCTGCAGCAAGTAAGGGGGGGGGGGGCGGCCGCCGAGCATCTCCCCACCAGCTCACCCTTGCTCCACCTCCTCCCGAGCACGCCATCACTGCTTCACTCTCTCCTCCTCAGGCTTGCAGCTCCTAAGCTGTTTGGCGCCAACAGCCTGGGAGTAGGAGAAGTGCAGCAGTGATGGCATGTGGGAGGAAGCAGAGCAGAGGTGAGCTGGGCGGGAGCTGCCATGTGGGGGAGCACCTCAGGCGAAAGGGGGGTGGGGAGCTGCCACAGGGGAGATGCCTCAGTGCGGGGGGCGGGTGGGGAGCTGCCACAGGACTCGGGAGGGAGTGGAGAGAGTGAGGTGGGGTGGGGAGCTGCCGCACAGCTCTCCGGGGCAGGGGAGCTGCCGCGGGGGGGGGAGGGCTCAGGCGGAGAGGGGGGTAGGGAGCTGCTTCGGGGGGCGCCTTAGGGTAGGGTGGTCAGGGAGCTGCCACAGGGCTCAGGGAGGGGGGAGGGCACAAGGTGGAAGTTTCATCTAGGGCGCGATACATCCTTGCACAGGCCCTGACTTCATAATGATACCTGTAGCAGGCTAGGATTTTCTGAAGCATGGAAATCAGTGCCCTGACACCAACCCTGCAGAGAACAGATTGGTGAGGGCAAACTGTGTACTGACATTAGTACAGAGAAAAGCAATACATAGACAAGGTTAAAGATCTCATCGAAGCATATGCCTGGGTGTGAGCTATGGAAAAACTAGTGATGGCTGAGGAATAGACCATACAGAAATTAATGCCCTAGAATTGGCCTTGCAGCAGGTAAAAAATAGTGAGGGGGGGATATCATGGAGGCTTCTGCCCTGCCATCAGTCGAGGGGAATGATAGGTCAGTGACAATGCTGTAAATGATAGGAATCAGAGGAAGAACTAAGGTTGGCAAGGGAGCAGAGACGGATTGGGTGGCAGGGATGCCAATTATCTGTTTGGGAAGGAAGTGATAGACTTAGAGAGACAGCTGGGAGGGGCAGAAGGGAGGGGCATCCAGCACAACTGATTTTAATTTTGAAATGTAAAATGCATGATATTGTGGCCAGTCAGCTCCCACACTATTGTGACATTCCAATGCACACTATCGCAGCTACTACAGAACCCTGCTGAAACACGGAGCCAATGTATTGGAAGGAGTCAGGGCAAGTTAGTGTATTTGCTTATAAATATGTGCTGCAGTGCTGGAAAGATTCTTGTTTATTATTTCACATCCCAAATGGCTCATTTGTATCCATTCACTAACACTCCTACTTCCCTAATGAAACTGTGACCGGGTGCCTGGGATGGACCACAATGAGAATGCCACACTCAGAGCAGACTGCAAGAAATAGGGCAGACAAGCTCCCAAACCTGGTTCTATAAAAATTATTCTATAATTAGACTAATCAAGCCAGTAACAAAAGAGCTTCTGCAGTACCACACTGGATAACAAGAAGCCAAACATGGTCCCCTTAAGGCATTCCAGCCCTTGGCTCCCATCCAGACAACCCAATCTAATGTAGTGAGAGGTTACTGAAAACCCATGTCACCACATGTGAGGGTCTTTCTAATCCCAAAGGATCAGACACAGACCCTCCAGGTCAATATGGATCTCAGATCTTAACCAAATATCACACTGTCAAACAATCCTTAGTAAACTAACTAAAGATTTATTAATAAAAGAAAAGAAGCGATTATAAATGGTTAATAGAACATATACATACAAGTGGTTGCAAAAGTCCTTATATCAGTTTTGTAGCAGTGATGGAATAGACTGCTGGCTTGTAAAGTCTCTCTAATAACTTTCAGAAGATTGGCAGGCCTTTAATCCATAGTTCACAATGCTCTTTTTTGTTGTAAATCCACAGTCTAGAGACTAGAAGCAGGAAAGAGGCAATATGGAGGTGTTTCAGGTGTCTTTTTATATCCTTTGCCAGGCACATGCAACTTTACTGTCCCAAGCAAAGCCCACAGACCCTGTCTGTGGAAAGTTAACTTATCAGCCCAAGATAGAGTCCAGGGTCACAGGAGCATAACACATGTCCTTACATGTTTTGCTGAATGACAGAGGGTACCCATTGGCTCCTTGCTGTCTGAGGTATCCTCAGAAAGCGCTATCTGGACAAGATGAGTTTCTTCAATGGCCCATTGTGAGAGTGGAGTGTCCTGGGTAGGCCAATAACACATAACTGTCTAGCCCTGTTGTAAATCTTATCCTGGGGTGTGTCACCCAGGAATACAACACAGGTTTAAGATGCAAGTACTTAGCCAATATTCATAACTTCAGATACAAAGATGATACATGCATATAAACAGGACACTCGTACTTAGCAAATCACAACTTTTCCACTGTATAACAGCGGTAGCAACCATGATACAAATGGTCATCAGTCTTATACACAGCGTCACAGAAACAAATACATTTTACATCTTTACAATTATCTTGGGCCCATCAGCCTCCTTGAAACTTGACCATAGCATCTAGGTCCACCCTAACTCTTTCATCAGAATATAATGTGAACTACTGTACACAGATTTGAATGGCACAATATCTGTAAGTACAATATAAACTACTGAGCAGTGAAATGGTCTACAACACTCACTTTTTATGAAAGGCTATTATTATTATTATTTATTTATCATGAATATAGTAGAAGCCCCTTAAAAAATCAGGGCCTCAGAGTTCTAGGTGCCACATCGTAATAGTTTCTTCTGTAAATAGCTCACAGTCTAAACAGATAGGATAGACAAAGGATGAGAGAAAGTATTATCATCTCCATTTTATGGATAGGAAATTCAAGGCAAGAGAATAAACGATTTCTCCAAAATCACTCAGTGACTGAACTAGGATCTCAATTTAAATCTGAAGAGTGCTAATCTAGTGCCTTAACCATAAGACCTTCCTCTCTGGGCTGGGAAGAATAAATGTGATATGCAGAAATAAAGATTGTTGCATATACTATAGAATAACTTACTAAGACAATTAAATCCCTATATGAGGCAGACCAAAGTCTCTGCCTCGTCTTCATTTTGCACACAGGAAAATCGAACGTAGGAAGCAAGATGCTTTTCCCCCCTTCCGTTTCTTCAGCAAAACCTAAAAAAAACCCAAAAAAACTCAAGAGCTCCACAAGGTTTGCGAAACACAAATCCTAGTCAGCTCCAGGCATTAAAGCATGGCACCTAAAGTTGTCAGTGCTCACTGCTCTTGTTTCTCTGCATTTCATGTTCCCAATGTGAGGATGTGTCACAACACTGAGCAAAGATGGAAGCAGCCACTTTAATCATCCATGTTGTCCTCATCTGGTAAATATCCTTTAATGTGATAATCCAGCTTTTCCCGCAGATTTTAGACAGGAGAAGTTTGCAAGCAATAAAAATTGACAGCCAGTGGAGATGCAACAAACAAAGCAACAACAAAACCTTCTTAGTGAGCGCCTGAGCAGATCTCATGCAAACCCTGACTCCACTGTGATCACGTTTTCATGAGATGTTTTGCCTGAGGACACACAGCATGCAAAGTGTGTGTGATGCATCTCAGCAAGATCCAGATCCAGGGTGACAGTGAAAAGCTTGGTCAATGTGTACAGAAAAGCAGCCATAACAGAAGAAGAAAGCCGTACAGAAATGTTTGGTTCATGCCACAATTCCTGCTCCCCTCCAAACAATATGGGGCACTTACAATGTGGTTATGATTTCCCCCCCCTTTACAGCATTACTCCGTGCAATGCTGCAATTGCTTTCTTCACATTCATCTTTTCCCTCCACAAAAATGAAAAATTTTTATACAAATTGTTCACCCCTGGGTTCTTTATTTAGCATTTCATTATATTAAAGCACCCTGCTGAGTCTGTTCTAATCTATAAAACACACAGAACTCCTCAAGACACATTACAAGGACCTTTTTATGGCGCACATCTCTTGTTTTCCAGAAGGTGCCTTTCCAGTGGTAATCTGCTCAGTTTTCTATTTCATGTGTTGTTAATCTGAATACATTATTGGTGCTGTCGTAGATTAGGCACTATTAAAGATAACAGAACAATGAATATCTATGCAACCAGTATTTGACATCCTGCATTTGTCAAGCCACTAACTAGCTTGTTTGGATATCATAAGACATTTGTGTGGTGAATGGACCGGTTATGATGGCTTCTATGTTTTACAGGCATTTGAAGCCACCAGTCACTGTGGCACCTTGCTCAGATACCACAAGGATGACTGTGGGATGGATGGACCGAGACGCACAAAGTTTATTTTAAAGATACTGCTCTAGCCATCTTAATGTTTGGCCTTTTTTTCTTTCTTTTCTATGTTTGTTTTTTGCTATCAATATGCTGAAAAAATGGTCCAAAGTCAACACAGTGTGCCACATGGCGATGTATTATTTCCTCTTCAGACAATCACTTCAAATCTATCTTTGACTGTGTACCCTCCTTCATCCACTTTTTAACAAAAATTAAACCAATGAACACTTTGTCGCCATGCTGAGCAGTTATGGCCAGGTGATCACCCAAGACGCAGCCAGCCTGCTGTTGAGATGCAAACGAAAAACACAGATATTAAAACTGGGATGAGAAAATGGTCATAAAATCTACAGACTTTTAACCAAATATTTGTAATTTCCGCAAACCTTGGGATGCTCATACAGAGTTGCCAACTTTCCTGATTTTATCACTAATCTCATGATATTTAGTTCTTAATCAAAGTGCCAGTTCCTGGAGTCACATGATTACATCAGACTCTCATCTTTCATTAAAAAAAACCCACTAGTAAATCAAAGACCAAATCAAAAGAATCCAACCTCATGATTTCTGGGGCCCCACACATGCAGTTTCCATAGCACTTTCTCAGAAGTAGTTCATTGTAGGTCAGTCCCTTTTTCCGGCAAACTTCTATCCTTGTAGCTGCTACTTGTCCACCTGTTCCTCTCAGTTAATCCTATCTGCATTTGCTGCTCTTCACAGGTAGCATTTTTCAGGACATGGCTATTTGCAAACTCAACCCCCGTAAGGTACCCAGGAATCCTCTAGCATGGTCCCCATATAATTAAAAATAAAAATGTAGTGTTAATTATTAACTCTGAAATGAACAAAATAATGTCAGCCCCTGCACACACACTTCTCTGATCCTGATTTTAAAAGATTTATATATGCATATACATGATTTTGCATCATCATAATCTAACAGCTAATTAATTGTTTTCTGATACCTTTATTAATTTTAGTATACCTCAAATATTAGCTTCATTAGTGAAAAATATCAAATCTTTTCAAAGATTTTTAAGGCCAGAAAAATCACAATCTGACCTCCTGTATGTCCTAGACCATTACATTTCATCCAGTTACCCTGGCACTGAAGTCAATATCTTTGTGTCTGGCTAAAGCATATCTTCTGGAAAGACACCCAGTTGGGATTTGAAGACATCGAAAGTTGGAGACTCTACCACTTTCCTTGGTAGTTTGTTCCTGTGATTAATCACCTGCAATCCATTCCATGCCGGTATAAACTCATTGGAATCCATGGGGTTATCTGCAGGTGCAAGTTTTCACCCACGCTGATCTTATTGAAGGATATGGGCTTGATGCCCGACCAGTACAAATCCCTCAGTCATTGTACTGGGCTTCTCACAGTTGAGTCTCTCTTTGCTACATTATTCCTTGTATACTATGATTGCCATGTCCAATTATCCTGTTTGTCTTGTGAGCTAAATCCCACCCTCACGTTAATGTAAATCTGGGGGAACCTGACTACAGTACTGAGTTACTGAATTTACACCAGTGTTAGAGCAGTTTCTGGCCCTTTGTGTCTGGCACACTTCATTAATAGCAAACAGTCAATGCATTATTCTGGGCTGTTCTATTTTTTCTAAATCTGCAAAACGCACCATGTGTCTCAGACAGAAAATGTAAGGGAAGGCTAGGTGTTTGGCTGTGGCCATCAATAAATGCCTCCTGAATTAAACTGTTCCTCTTGTCATCCCTGGATAAAAGTTGGGGTTGGGGGGCAGGGAGAGGAGGAGACCTGAGGGATGTAATGCATATTGCTACTTCAGAAATTGTGTTGAAAGCGCTTATTCTTGGCTGTCTCTCTCACAACTCCAGGATCCATGTTCAAAACAGCTAGATATGGCTGCTATTATTTTGACAGTTTAACTGCTCCTGACTCACTTGTGGTCTGTCTCATCTGGAAAGGGGATATGGAGGGCAGACACTGAAGAAGTTATCAGGAGCTTAATAAAGGTAAATTCTGCTGTGGCATTAACTTTCAAAAAATGCCAGCTCCCTGCATTATTTCCTCTTTGCTTTAGAACAATACACTGCAAGCAACAGCCTTTCCCAGAAGAAGTACATGTGTGGGGTTTGACTGTGAGAGCAATACTCTTATCACTACAGATTGCCTTGCCTTCATTAATTGTTAACGTTTCCAAAGATAACAGGAGGAGATGCTTTAATTTTCCTCAGCCTGATGAAAAAGATTTGTGAGGGCAACCAAGGCCATGACTTTCACATTCCCTTGTCTGTTTCCTTGTTTTGCCTGCTAGTTACTGGCACACTTGTACATGTGGGATGTTTTCAGCTCAAGAGACCACCATCCAGAATGGGGACATATGTATGTATTATTTATTCACACCCTGGGTGCTTTGCTCTATACTAGAAATGAATCGACTGCATCTGATTAGTGATGGTGACTATCACTTATAAATAACTTCTCTGTTTTCCCAGCAGAAGTAGCTACATCATTTAATTAGCTCTTTTCAGTAACAGGAGAAATGTAAATACCTCAGTGCTAGATAATCAATTTTTGTGCATAATAATATAAAAGCATACCCATCTTCCACATGGTCGCCAGCTAAAATTAAAAGTACCAGCTCTCCAAAACGCTGTGTACTTTTCTCTCCTGAATTTACTCCAGTGACAGACTCCAGCTTGTACATGTGCAATGTTTGCCAGAGTTGCAATATTTAGGGCGTTTGGGTTTGTTTTGTTTTGCTTTGTTGTTGTTTTTTCTGTTGTTGTTATAAATACATCAACCTATGGCACCTAGTTTCCAGAGGCAGATTAAGGTTTCCTGGGGCCCTGGGCCAGAGCAAATGGAGGACTCCTCCCCACCTCTTCCATCTTCAGCCCTGCCCACAGCCCCACCCTTTTCTATCCCTTCCCTGGGGGTGGGGGCCTCATCCCTCCCCCCCCCAAACTGCAGCCCCGCAGTCCCTTTTGCTCCTTTCTGCCCCCCACCCACTGGCCCCAGCTGGAGAAGCTCTGTCCCCGCACCAGGGCCCTGGGGTGCAGTGGAGAGTAATAGCTCCTCCAGTCCCAAGGCCACAGCGGGGGTCCAGGTGCAGGGACTTCCCTTGCCACCCCCACGCTTCTGCGGGGGAACCAGGGTTGGGACGCTGGGGCTCCTCCTGCCCTGCCCAGTGCTTATTCTGGAAAGTAGAGACGGTGTAGGGGAGTCCCCTATCGCTCCACAACTTCTGCGGGGATTGGGTGAGGGGTGCTGGGGCTTCCCCTGCATGGGGGCATGTGCCAGGGATAGGGTTGGGAGCAGGTGGGGAAGGAGAACTTCTCCCCTCCTGCGGCTTTGGCTGGGACTGGGGTTGGGAGCCACTGAGGGGGGGGCTTCCCGTGCCCCATGCTGCTGCCACAGAGCAAGATCAGGGCACAGGGGCTTCCCCTGCTCTGCCCCACTCACTTGGAAGCTGTGGTCCAGGCTTCCCTGCCTGGCTGCGGAATTTTTCGCAGGGCCCCCTAGTTGGCGAGGGCCTGTGGACATGGGCGCCGTGGGCCCAGTGGCTAATATGACCTGAAACCAGCAGTGGCAGATCTAGCCAGGTCACAAAACTTCCAGGTCCTCATGAAACTGAATGTCTCAAATACACTGGAATTCTCTTAGCCAAACAGATTCCAGCTCTAGGACTCTGCCTACACTGAGCTTGAAACTATGTTCAAACCCAGCTATGGTCTGACTGAGGCTCTGACTCATTTTAGGAGCATGCTAAGACATCCAGCTCATGTAGTGTGGGTCTCTTGAGTTTATTTATTAATTTTTACGTAATGACATTGTTCCACAACAGCAAGTTAACTAACTTTAAAACATGATGACGTAGTAATTTAAAATGAAAAATTACCATAGATCAGATTCCAGCCTCCTACACCAGTATCATTTCACAGAAGTAAAATTCTACTCTTTTATAGCAGTGACACCACTTACATGCAGAGGGATAGAATTTGGCCTAAGAAGTTTTTTAAGAGGGATCTCATTGCAGCAGATAAGTTCACTTTGAGACAAATGAACTCATATCCTATTATATGACCTTCCCTTGGATTCAAAACACAGCAGAAATCCTGAGGGCCGTTATCTTGCAGCAGTGCCTGCAGCGGAAGGAACAGTTGCTTAACTGTTCTGCTTCTTGAACCCTTATCTGTAAACAAACAACAGAATTACCCAATTCCTTCTGCTTTTAGATAACCACTAGGCAAACTCTTTCATCCTTTCAAACGGAATTGTGTGTGTGTGTAAGACTTCCTGTGGTTTTAGGGACATCATTAATAGAACAACATTTTACAGAATTTAACTTCCTCTTTTTGCTGTCTTACCTTGAAAGAAGATTATGGTAACATTTAATTGCTTCTAAGTGGACATGTATCAAATACTATCGCAATTTAGTTCTAGTCTTTACAGAACGATATAAAATGAAGTACTAGGATTTGGAAACCTGAACAAATGTGGGCTCAGAACACCATTTTTCAAACAACCCCAAGTCACACCATAACACAACTTCATTTTAAGACTCTGATGCATGGAGGCCTACTTTGCATGTGGCAGAAATAGCTGCTGCAGAGGTGAGCAGAGTGTTATTGCACACAGGTATGAAGGGCTATAGGAATATTGATGCAGACCTATTGACTGAGGGCAACTGCATGCTGAGGACGTATACAATGAAATCGTATTGAAACTTGTGAGTAAATAGAGAAGGGGGAATGGTGGAAGTTGCTGGAAACAGGCCAGCTTAGGCAATTTGGAAAAAGCAGAGAGCAAAACCTGATTTTCAGGCCTTGGCTTTTGTTATAACATGTGCTGGACATTGTTATTTTCTGTTTCAAGGGCTGTGAAGTTCTGGTGGTGGTTTGTTTATTTTTGTTCTGTTTTTGTTTTTTGTTTAAATACCTGCAAGAAAAGCTTTGTATGTGAGAAGTGTTTGCAGGTAGGCAGCCCTGGCCAACTCTGCCATATTACAAAACCTCTCTCTTTCCCCACAGTCTTTGCAATAAAACCCATGCCTAATCTAAGGCTACAAGTGTAACAGTTGCACCTTTTTAGAGAGGTGCACCTACTCGTAGGGAAGGCTGCGATGGTAACGGAAAGACAATGGCCCAGATCCATAGATTTAGGCACTACTGCAATCCACTAATCCCCCATTCAGCTGTCACCCACCCTAAATTCTCATGGTGTTGTAAGAGTTCCCTAGGATTTTAAACTCAGATCCACAAGAGCAGCCATGCTCATTCTTCCACTTGGCAATCTGCTGACAACTGCTTACCCAGGACCCATGAAGCCTAGCCCCCATCTGAGGCTCAGCCCCTGAGCTGCTGTTGACAGAGTCCCAGAGCAGCTGATTGGCCTGCTGACCCTACTTAAGCCAGCAGCAGGAATAAGAAGCTCTGAACAAGTGGTTTCCATCCTGCTTCTGCTCTCTTGGCTTGAGTTCCTGGTGTCAGACTTATGATTCTGCTCTCCAGTTTGTCTCCTACCTCTGACCCAGCCTGACTCTAGTTCCTAACTTTTGGTTCTGATCTCAAGTTTGCCTCCTGATATCCTGACCCAGCTGACTCTCAATTTCTGTCTTGTGCAGTGTTTAATTTGTTCCAGGACTGAGCCCGGGCACCTCTAGACTTGGCAGTTCATATCCCTGGAACCTCTGGGCTTGTCATAGCTTTCCTACTCAGATTTGAACCTTAGCGTTCATAAACTGAGAAGCTAGCACGAACCCTCTAAGCTTAATTACCAGCTTAGATCTGATATCGCTGCCACCAGACAGGAATCAGTGCCTGTCTCACTCTGGTCTCCCCAAAACCTTCCCTGGGGAACCCCCAAGACTCAGATGCCCTGAGTCTCACAACAAAGGGAAATAACCCCACTCCCTTCTGCTCTTTACTTCCTCACAGATTTTCCCTCCCTGGGTAATACGAGGAGATTTCCCTGCTTCAATCCCTTGAAACACAAAACCGAGAGGACAATTTACCTTCCCCTCCTTCTTTTCCCCCCTCCCAGTCTTTCCCTGAGAGACACAGTAATCCTGGCACAGAGATTCCTATCCCCTTGCCATAAACTAGAAAAAGAAAAGTCAACAAAGTTTTAAAAAAAAGAAAGCTTTATATAAAAGAAAGAAAAAGACAAAAAATAATCTCTGTATCAAAGTGACAATACAGGCTATTGCTTAAAAGAAAAAATATGAATAAACAGCCTTATTCAAAAAGATACCCAATTTAAAACATTCCAGCAAACTACACACAATGTAAATACAAAAAAAACAATAACAGCCTATTGTTTTTTACCTTTGTACTCACAACTTGAAACTGAAGATTAGAAGCTTGGAGATAAAAAGATTCCTTCATAGCTGAGAGCCAGACAAAAGACACAGACCCAAACATTCCGTCCCTGAGCTTTGAAAAATCCGGTTTCCTGATTGGTCCTCTGGTCAGGTGTTTGGTTCCCTTTGTTAACCCTTTACAGGTGAAAGAAACTTTAACCCTTAGCTATCTATTTATGACAGGGCTTGCCACATTAGTTATGAATATAAAAAAATTGCTTGAGCCCTGGCACCACTTTCATTACAAATTAAGCTCTGGTCTTGTGACTGTGGACGCCAGCTCTGAGCACTAGTCTGGCTGCCCACAGCTTGGCCGTGACACCTAGATGCTTATGTTTCTACCTCTGAGCAGGGGTACAGATCTCTATCTCACACCTAAGCCCCAGAGAGATCTTCCCTGCAGGGCTCAATCCTGTAGGCATGTTCTGAGCCTGCCTAACTCCACACAAAGTAGCTGGGGCTGAGGAATGATCACTGTGGTTTCTCTTGGCTTTGCAATCTATGGCTAAACAATGGGAAGTCTGTCCCAAGCACTAGCTCCGTATTTGCCCATTCAATATTTTATCAGACCACATGACAGTTTTGTGGAAGGGTTGGGGGCGGGGGTGGGGCAATCTTCATGCAAGTTTCACTTCGAGAAGGACGATAAGAAGCCATTGCTGATGTTGAGAGTCAGTTCACTGCATTTAAACCATATTGCAATCAGCCATATAACAATTCAAAAGAGGATTATAAAAACCAGTGCTATAAATAGTGGCTACATACACTTAGGGCAGCCTAAGGCTATGACTACACTACAGCTGGGAGGTGTAATTCCAAGTTCAGGTAGACATACATGTGGTAGCTCTGGTTGAGCTAGCCTCATCAAAGAAGCAGTGTGGCTGCAGCAGCACAGGCGTGGCTCAGGCTAGCCACCCAAGTACACCCTTGTCCGAGATCCTAGGTCAGTCCTCAGCCCAAGCTGCTGCCAGTGGTGAGCACAGTAACAACTTGGTTAGAAATTATAAAGTGACAAAGTCTTGTTAGTGCTTGGGAGGTTGTTTTACTAGTAATTTTAAGAGCTGCTTCTGCATGGTTTTGAGCATTCCGTTTAGAAAGCATGTTGCAGTGTAATCATGTACATTATTTTCTGGAATGTCTTTTTGGCTTTAGGACATTAGATATTTGCATTTAACATGAGATCTCCCATTCCAAAGTTAATTTGTTCCCTTACCTCAGTTCCTAGGTTCATCCGTGACCTCAAAACCAATAGCTGTGGAACTGATTCTAAGTTAATTATAAGCAAGTGGGGAAACAAGTGGGTCATTGCTGATCTCCAAGGTAATAATCTTATTTTCATGATTTTAGTAACAAAAGTAAAAAGCCAAAAAAATACAGAAAATAACCTACATCAAAATGAATGTGCACTGAGGAGATACATGAATGATGCCACATTCTCAGTAAAAGAGTGTCAAAACTGTTAGGATAAAGCTGCTTGTATTACTGGAAGTAAACATCATGGTAGCATTTCCGCTGGTGCTTGATCTTGATGGGATGGGGGATGCTGGTGGCTGCAAGCTCAGAAGTGATGTCTGTACTGACTCTGCATGACGCACTCAGATGGAGCAAACACTCAGGTACAAATCACCTATCAGAGACACCACAGAAGGTGCTTCCCTCTGGTCTCTTGCAGGGCATCAGAAGCTCTGAGGTTGGTCCTATGATGAAGGTTTTTGTATATATGTCTCATGAGAGAAGACTCTTCATATAGATTTATTTTTGAAATGAAGTGCTGGTGAAAGGAGCTGAATTGGGGGCAATGGAGACTGCCTTGATTTATTCCTAAAATAGTCACAACCCAAGCAGTAACAATGGCTTTCCAGATTCCACGTCATAATTCTTAACTTGCTTTCACCATGTCCTGGAGAGCCTGCCTGTAGAGGAGTGAATAGTTCAGACTCCATGTACATGCTTTCTTTGGTATCTCTGCCAACAGGGTTTCCTGTAGGAAATAGACTGAGACCACCATGGAAGCTGTTGGACAACTATCCTTTCATCAGGAGAGTATTAGAAAGTGCTTAATTCTATTGTTCTTTCTTTAATGTAGCCAAGGGTTACCACAAAAGATGCTACCCAACAAAACATTGATTGTAATAACTGGGAAAAATGGATGGCAGTGATTTTTTTCTGAATCTGTTTATTTTTAAACCTACTGCAAAATTAACAGCAGGAATATATATTAGCAGCAGAAATATGCTTCTTACCACCTGAACAGGATGGTAACAGTGATTGTGAATTGCTCAGGGAGATTAGAGAGGGTACAAAGGCAGAAAACTCAACAATAAAGGGGGATTTCAGCTATCCCCACAGTGACTGGGTATGGGTTAGCTCAGGAAGAGATGCAGAGATATAATTTCTATAGACTCCTAATGACTGCTTCTTGGAGCCACTTGTCCTGGAACAGCTTGTCCTGGAAGAGACAGCTAGCAAAAGACACAAAAACAAACAATTTTTTTAATGTACATTAGAGGTAAATGAGGCCACTGGATAATTGAGGTACTAAAGGAGCACTCAAGAAAGACAAGGCTGTTGTGGAGAAGCTAAATGAAATCTTTACATCAGACTTCACTGCAGAAGATACACCTGAGCCATTCTTTTTAGGTGTCAAACCTAAGGAACTGTCACAGATTGAGGTGTCAATAGAGAAGGTTTTGGAACAAACTGATAAATTAAACAGTAATAAATTGCCAGGATAAGATGGTATTCACCCAAGAGTTCTGAAGGAACTCAGATATGAAATTGCAGAGCTTCTAACTGTGACATGTAACCCATTACTTAAATCAGTCTCTGTTCCAGATGACTGGAGGGTAGCTAATGAAACATCTATTTTTTAAAAAGGCTCTAGTAGTTTTCCTGGTAATTATAGGCCAGTGAGTCAGTGCCAGGCAATTGTTTAAAACTATAGTAAGGAACAGAATTATCAGACACATAGATGAACACGATATGTTGGGGAAGACTCAACATTGCTTTTGTAAAGGGAAATCATGCCTCATCAATATATTAAAATTCTTTGAGGGACTCAACAAGCATGTGGACAAGAGTGATCTAGTAGATATAGTGTACTTGGCCTTTCTGGTCTGGTCTACACTACGCTGTTAAACTGATTTTAACAGCGTTAAATCGATTTAACGCGGCACCCGTCCACACTACACTGCTCTTTATATCGATTTAAAGGGCTCTTTAAATCAATTTCTGTACTCCTACAAAACGAGAGGAGTAACGCTAAAATCAATATTACTATATCGAATTAGGGTTAGTGCGGACGCAAATCTACTTTATTGGCCTCATTATTTTACAGTAGCTACCCACAGTGCACTGCTCCAGAAATCGACGCTAGCCTCGGACCATGGATGCACACCACCGAATTAATGTGCCTAGTGTGGACACGCACAATCGACTTTATAATATCTGTTTTATAAAATCAGTTTAAGCTAATTCGACTTTATCCTGTAGTGTAGACGTAGCCTCAGAAAGGCTTTGACAAGGTCCCTCACCAAAAACTCTTAAGCAAAGTAAGCAGTCATAGGATAAAAGGGAAGGTCCTCTCATGGATCAGTAACTGGCTAACAGATAGGTAACAAAGAATATGCATAAATGGTCCATTTTCTCAATGGAGAGAGGTAAATAGCGGGGTCTCTCAAGGGTCTGGGCTGGGACCTATGTTCAACATATTCATAAATAAGCTGGTAAAGCGGTGACAAAATTTGCAGAAGATACAAAATTACTCAAGATAAGCTCAAAGCATACTGCAAAAAGTTTCACAGGGCTCTTACTAAACTGGATCACTGGGCAATAGGGTGACCAGATGTCCCAATTTTGTAGGGACAGTCCTGATATTTGGGGCTTTGTCTTATATAGGTGCCTATTACCCCTCCCCCCATCCTGATTTTTTACACTTGCTGTATGGTTCCTACTGGGCAACAAAATAGCAAATACAATTAATCACTGATAAGTGCAAAGCAATTCACACTGGAAAAAATAATCCCAACTATCCATACAAAATGAATAGGTTTAAATTAGCTGTTACCACTCAAGAAAGAGATCTTGGAGTTAGGAACCATTAGGAGAGGGATAAATAATAAGGGAGAAAAGATGATAATGCACTATATAATTTCATGACACATCCACACCTTGACTACTCCATGTAGTTCTGGTCACCCCATCTCAATATATATTAGAATTGGAAAAGATACAGAGAATAACAAAAATGATTATGGATATGTTACAACTTGCATATGAGGAGAGATTAAAAAGACTAGGACTGTTCAGTTTTGAAAAGATATGACTAAGCGGGGATATGATGGAGGTCTATGAAATCATGAATGGTCTGGAGAAAGTAAATAAGGAAGTATTATTTATCACTTCACAAAACACATGACCCAGGAGTCACTCAATGAAATTAATATGCAGCAGTTTTAAAACAAACATGAAGTACTTCACACAATGAACAGTCAACCTGTAGAATTCATTACCAGGGGATATTATGAAGGTCAAAAGTATAATTGCATTAAAAATAATTAGATAAGTTCTTGGAGCAGCCAAGGTGGTCATGGACACAACCCCATTCTTTGGATGTCCCTAAACCTGTGACTGACAGATGCTGGGACTGGACGATGGAATAGATGACTTGATAGTGTCATGTTCAGTTAATTACCTCTGAAGCATCTGGCATTGGCCACTGTCAGAGACAGGATATTGGGCTAGATGGACCATTGGTCTGATCCAGTATTGCCATTTTTATGTTCTTATTTATAGAGTGTGCCTTTTAGGGTTTGAACAAGTGTTTGTACATACAGTAAATACATCTCTTTGGGTTTTAAGCGGAGGATAGTTTTTAAACTCCAGTCCAAAATAGCCCAAGTTGTGGAGATGGTGGCTTTTTAAAAAGTTCTTAATATTCATCTGGGTAAGATCGTTCTCTTCTTTTCTGATTAAACTGTGTTCAGTCATATAAATAGAAATTCCGGGATTAAGCGCGCGCACAGACACACACACACACACATTAAAGCAATAGACTGTCATTTGGTTGATCCCTTCTACACTGCATAACCTGATGTGTACAAAAAATAATGCAGTCAGCGAGTAGTCAAAAATAAAACAAAAAACCTTTGCCAGAGAAATGGATTATACTCCTGTAGCATGTTAGTTGGTGCTGCTCACTCTTGAACTGCCTCCATTTGCCTGTGCTCAGATGACTGTCATAGGGGACTGGCTGATTTTAGGAGAATGGTAAATCTTCTATCCAAATCTTCTAACTCATGCCTGCTGGTTCAAAGCCACCCTAGGCTGATTGTTTCTAAGTTCTGTAGCTATTCATCATCCAGAAAAGCTCAGACCAAAACTGATCCAGCTCCACGCTTTCTATTTCTGTGATGGGCAGAAAACAAAACTCCCTGGATCCAAATACTGGCATATGTAAAGATTTGAATTCCAATCCCAAATCTGCACTTTTGCAAAACTCAATATGTTTAGTTTTTCAACACAGGTATATCTAGAGTGACCGTGAATTAAAATCTGAACATCTGATCCTGCGTATAGGTCTGAGCCCATAGCCCTCTAGTTAAGGGGTGTGCTGTATGTATAATACTTAGTCCAGTTGCTAGAAAACAAGTGCATAACAAATCAATCATACTGACTGTAACTGTTACCCATGTGGGTTGTCTGAGACAATGGATACAAAGACTGACTTTTCCTCTTAACACTTTTAGGACTTATCTAAATGAGGAAAATGACCAGCATAGCTATAGCAGAATAAGCTGTTCTACTATGTCCATTCCAAAATAGATTCACCCTATGGACATTCTATTCCAGAATAAATGTGACTCTGTTCCAGAATAATTGCTCCACTTTGTGAATGGAGTAATTCTTCCAGAACAGAGTGTCAGAAAGGGGAGTTATTCAGGCATAGCTATAGTAGAATACCTTATTTTGCTGGATATCCCGGTCAATTTCCCCATGTTAACAAGGCCTTAAACTTGCTCCTTCCGGAAGAGCATGATGCATACTGAATGAAGTTTGCTGTGTGTCTTATATAGCGGAAGAAAATACTTTTAAATCTAGGGCTATAAATGTTCACTAAAATATGCCAGAAAAAAATAATTTAGCAAAATACTCTAATAAAAAATTCTTAACCATAGTTAAAAATTTTGCTAGAGCCAGGAGTTCATAACTTTAAACATGGTTCAAAACACAGTATTAAAATTCCAAGTAATTTTAAACCATCCATGATGATGGTGAACATACTGCAATGCCAATGATCTTCACTTCAAAAATAGGATGAGGAGAAGAATTTTACACGTCTCTGGCAGAAACCTGGGAAATGAGGATTCCCTGCTGAAACCTTGTCCTCCTTGAGGCACGTGCTGTGAAGTGATGCGGTTGGTCCCACATCTGGCCACCAAATATGACTGGAAGAACCTTCCTCCCCTCTTCCTCTTTGCCACTAAATAATATGGAATATAGTCTTCCACTGCCTCAGTGAGCGATTAACCAGCACGGGGGAATCAGAGCTGGGTCTTTCAGGTGAAATTGCAGAGTGCAATCAGACACTGAGCTGGTCCCAAACATCATATTTAATGAAACATGATATTGTATTACTATAAGTCAAATATCTAACAAACATTTTCACTCAAATACTCATTAATCAATGAGACAGCGATCATTCATTTTGGAAACCTTAGCAAAAAATTGCTGCTCATGGGAGGGAGATGCACATTCAACCCCTTTCACACTAGTGCATCTCTGGTGCTGGATTAAAATCCTGGGCAATTGATAGTTTCCCTGACTATGCAGGATTTTGTCAGAAAGATGTGTTGATTGCAAGAGGTTTATTGTTTCAGATAGTGAGCAGAGGGCTCCAGAATTAAGCCCGTACCAAAACTTAATGTGTTATTTGTATTGGAGTAGCGCCCACAGGAACCTATGAGGTTTAAGGACTAGCTGAGCAAAGTACTACAGAGATGAACGGACAAACAGATGAGTGGGATTCAAGATATAATACCAATATCTTGGCACTGTTCTGGTCCATACCTTTTCTCCCTCCCATTCTCAAGAGGGAGTGGCTGAGTAAGTAAGGCTAATTAGCTGTGAAATTCTGAAAAATGCTAATATTATAGAAAAGGAAAAAGTCAAACCAGCTTGTGACGGAGTACTAGTTGTAACACCCTGGGCACTGAAGTTGCTGCAGCCCAGATAAGGTTGCAGGCTTAATTGGAATCAATCAGCCTGTTACTGGTGGGGACTGCTAATACTTGTTGGGTTAATGAGGTAATTAGCTTAGTAATGCCAGCTACAAAGTTGGGAGGAAGAGGATGTAAGGGGAAAGCTCAGAGGGTTAATTGGGTGGAGGAGAGAAGCTGTGTACCTGTTCTATAGCCTGTCCTGGTTGAAGCTGATGGTTAAAGGTACACAGGGTGGAAAAGAAACAGACTGTGCATGATTGTGAATAGGAGTACATGAAAATAGTCTATGCAGTGCTGCTTATAGGATAGCTTGTGAAGGGCCATGTGACACAGTGACTTGAGTTGTTCCAAACTGACCACGACAATTCAATCTAAGTTCCTTAATTTCTGTCTGCCATGTTGTATTCTGGTTACATAGATTGGAAGAGGCCTCCTCAGCCATCTAGGCTAGTCCTCTACTATTGCAGGCATTCATAAGATTATTGTTATGATTAGTGTTGCTGTGTATATGCATGAGGTATCACTTGCCACTGTGAAACTTAATAGCTCTTTATTTCTATTCTTCCTGGGAAGATACACCAAGTTCCCATTGACTTAAGTGGAACAGGCCCAAGAGAGCAGGTTACATCTTAAAGCTATTTCAATGTACTCACTGACCCATCTGTGTGGCTACACAAACATTCCCTTCCTTGCAATGAGATTAATAATTAGTATCCACCTCCTAGTCAATTATTTCATATAAACACTCTAACAGCAGCGTCTTGGTCAGGCCTTCAAAACTCTGCCAAAATACAGGAAGATCCTCCTTGAAAACCACAACACTTTTGAGTTTGCTTATTGCTAACTTTCTCATTATAAGAAATAGCTTAAGGTTGGCAGGGCTGTACTTCAGGTTCTGCAGAAGCTGAGGTAATCTCTGAGCAGCGGCCTGATCAGAATTGTTCAAAGTTTGAGCCACAAGACTCCAAACAGGTTTTAACAGTTATTCAACAAGAACCACCCCTCACTTCCCCACATGTTTAAATAACAGGAACATTTTGCTACAAGCCAACAAAACTGAAGACATTTGGGAGAAGGCAGGAACCAACATGAGGGTTCTGACAGTTGGGACTTATGGAGGAGGAGAGAAACAGTGTGAGAACACTGGCTGATAGATGAAGTCCAGTATTCTGTATGTGCTTTCTGGGGAAGGATGGTTAGGGTGCTAGCTTGGGTCTAGAGATCCAGGTGTTATTCCCTGTACTAGTACAGACTTCCAGTGGGATCTTAAAGAAAGCACTTAGGATTCAATGGTGTTTAGGTACTTAACTCCTATTGTAATCAATGGGGATGCTCTGTGCAGCGAGAGGAGTTATTCCTCAGAGCCTGTGAAAGATGACCACCATCATTTTCTCTTTATAGCCTGCCCCATCTGCCACCTGCATGCCAGGGATAGCATTTTGAAGTACAAGCGCTTCTTAGCTGGCATGAAAAATGTTGACATTTATTACATGAGGAAGCAGTTTGGGCTCACCAAACCTTGGGGCTATAATGCTGGTCCACACCAGAGCCCTAAGTTGTCTCAATATGGTGAACATCATACTGGAGACTTTCTGGAAGTGGCAAACCCAACAGACCTTTTTCAGTCTCAGTCCACTGTAGCTGTGGACTCCTGGTAAACAGTGATTGTCCAGGTTTCAGTCAATCAACAAGTTTAAATAGCAGCTATGTATAAGCCAACTTTGATTGTCTACTTAGATTTCTAAAAATGCACCTGTCCCCTCTCTAAGTACATAGGTTAAAAATAATAACAAAGGTTACAAAACAAACCAATGAATCATGAACTCTCTTCTCCCCACCAACCCTGTCCAATTTCATAAATATCAAAACTCTTAAACCCTTTCATGGCATCCCTAGCACATACACTTCTCAAGAATCAGAGGAAACAGATTGATCTTGCAAAAGATTCAGTCCATCAGCCCAAGGGGACCGGGGGATGGGTGCAGAAGGAGCTCCAGAGTTGAATGCTCTTTGCTGAGAGCCTCCTGATGGTTAATCTAGGAGCACCTGTTGATATCCAGTGCTTTGTTTCTACTGGCAGAGACAGGCATTTTGACAGTTAATCAGGACCAAGAGCATATGAATTTATGAACTGGGGAAAGACATGAGAAAATAGTTAACACATTTATATGCTTTAGTGATATACTAAAATAATTCTAATATCCTGCAGAAGTCAGAGTATTTAATAAAAGAGCACACTTCTTCCAGGCCCTTATGGAAAAGTTGACTAGAAAATGATCACTTCCTATAGGGTTTGTCGACATCATGTAGATTAGAAAATGTCTTATTCTATAGGCTAGTTCACAAAACCACAGGAAGTTATTTTCTATCAAATTCTCTTGGATTTTAAAGTAATTTATTATAATCCTATTATGGAACCCTATTAGTACTGTTTTAGCTGGAGTCAGTAGATGGCACTGTTAGTCATAGTGTTCCAGGTTCTTATTCTTAGCATGTGAACACTGTTCAATCTTTGAAGAAATGTTGTATTGTTGTTAGCTTTGTAATGAGGTTTATTTTGAGGGAGCTGTTCCGAAAAGCTGGAGAATTTGTTCTCTGCCTAACCCGTCTATGTAGAGAGAATTCTTGGTTAGAGTTGGTTCCTGGGAACTGAGCATTAGTGTTTTGGATGAGATTCCTGAAAGAGGGCATTGCCTGCATGTTGTTTGACTGTCTCTGTTTGAAGACTGGTGTAAATAAACAGTTACACTAAGAATATATTCACTGATTTCTCCTGCAATGGGAAACTGATCAGCAAGACTCCATAATCTGCTACTGCTTGGCAAAAGAATGAGAGTATTAATGCCTAATTTAAATTCTGTAGGGCTTTTTCAGAAAGGAAGGGTTTTACAGAATGTATATATTAAGATTTCTCTAACATTATAAAGAAAAAAACTCCCCAATAATGATTTTTTGGTTTTAGGTGAAAGAATTCCTCAGTGAGACAATTTCTCTTTAAGAGAAGTGAAGGAAATAGAGGAAGAGTAAGTCATTATAGTGGGGTCTGTCGGACATTTGCAATCTCATTTCCATGAAAAATCATAGAATCATAGAAATCAGCATTGGGAGGGACCTCAGGAGGTCATCTAGTTCAACCCCCTACTCAAACTAGGATCAATTTCCAACGAAATCATCACAGCCAGGGCTGTGTCAAGCTTCACCTTGAAAACCTCTAAGGAAAGAGATTCCACCACCTCCCGAGGTAACCCATTCCAGTGCTTCACCACCCCTCTAGTGAAAAAGTTTTTCCTAATATCCAACCTAAACATCCCCCACTGCAACTTGAGACCATTACTC
>NC_133771.1:115779556-115800248 GCF_003597395.2 Chelonoidis abingdonii
CGTGCACTCGACTTTATACAATCTGTTTTACAAAACCGGTTTATGTAAAATCGGAATAATCCCGTAGTGTAGACATACCCTGTGTCAGAGGGAGCACCCAGACATTTTAGGAAGTATTAACTTCGGAGAGCATAGTAATGCACCAGTAGAAGAGCAGATGAGTGTGGTAAAAGACTGTAGGTGTCAGGCAACAAGAACTGAGGATGAGATTAGATGAGAGCACCAGTGGTGTTCACTTGTGTTCTGACAAAAATAATGTCCTATGAGAAGACTGCTAGTCCAAACTGATGCATTTAACCTGGATATTATGGAGCAAACTTGGCTTACACACAACATAACTCCCACTGACTTTTATGATAACTGCACCTGCCTACACTGGGGCTAGATTGGGTCCCATCTGTTTCAGGCCATCTGACTGCTGCTCTGGTGAAAGGAATTTGCCACCTTACAAAAATGAGGCTTCTATAATTTAAGGAGCAGGCCTCTGTTCTACCCTTAATCACAGTAGAACTAGTAAGTGGAGGGACCTATGCATCCCTATGACTGAAAATTCATTTCTAGGAATTGCCAGGAGGATGTTTTCACTTGGCTTGGATTTTCTTTGTTTCATGCCAATTCACAGAGATCCAGGTTTCTCTTTGACTCTGAGCCAGGGATGAATTTGATTGGCATATCTCCCTCCTAAGGTGAAAACTGAGGGGCAGGGACAGGGGAGGGTTGTATAGCTGATTACCTTTATTTAAAAATACTGTGTTTCTGTCAGCCAGTGCGAGCATCCCATTCACACTATATAATAAACCACTATATGCCCTGTGGAAATCTGGAGAATGCATGCTTTCATCTGAATCCTAACAATGTGCTCTCAACTAGGTTAGTTTACAAGCAATTAGGAAATACACATCTTTAAAAATATCCATCTATTTATAGTCTATTGTATTGCTAACAAACTGGTCGTATTTTTCCTCCAGTTCGCGGGATACATTGTAGTAGCTTCCCACCAACAAAATGAAAAAATTACAAACGAAACAGGGCTGGTATGATGGTTCGTTTGATTAATGCTATGCCTTGGGCTGTTGGTTTTCAGAGTCTGTAGCTAAATGGTTCATCAACCATGGAATTTATTAAATCAAAAGATCTAAAAGAAAAAGACATTTAATCATTTAAAAGAAAAAACATGTAGAATACAGCCACTATGTAAGCTGCACTTTTTTTCTCTTCTCTTCACTGTTTCAATATCATCATCTTCCCTTAATATTATTTGGGCTAATCAAGTCCCACTGTGTCATTGATTTAGGCAGGGATGTGAAACAAAGGGAGGGTGACTAGACAACAGTGAAATGCAGCAAATGAAAGAGAAATACAACCATGAAACAAGTATCAGAGGGGTAGCCGTGTCAGTCTGTATCCACACAAACAACGAGGAGTCTGCTGGCACCTTAAAGACTAACAGATTTATTTGGGCATAAGCTTTTGTGAGTAAACCACCTCCCTTCTTCAGATGCATGGAGTGAAAATTACAGATGAAGGCATAAATATACAGACACATGAAGAGAAGGGAGTTACCTTACAAGTGGAGAACCAGTGTTAACCAGGCCAATTCAGTCAGGGTGGATGTGGTCCACTCCCAATAACTAATGAGTTGTCAATAGCAAGAGTGGGGAAATTGCTTTTGTAGTGAGCCAGCCACTTCTAGTCCCTATTCAAGCCCAAATTAATGGTGTTAAATTTGAAAATGAATTGTAGCTCTGCAGTTTCTCTTTGAAGTCTGTTTTTGAAGTTTTTTTGTTGAAGGATAGCTACTATTAAATCTGTTATAGAATGTCCAGGGAGATTGAAGTGTTCTCCTACTGGCTTTTGTATGTTACCATTCCTGATGTCTGATTTGTGTTCATTTATTCTTTTATGTAGAGACTGTCCGGTTTGACCAATGTACATGGCAGAGGGGCACTGCTGGCACATGATGGCATATATCACATTCATAGATGTGCATGTGAATGAGCCCCTAATGGTGTGACTGATGTGGTTGGGTCCTCTGATGGTGTCACCAGAGTAGATATGGGGACAGAGTAGGCAACAGGGTTTGTTACAGGGACTGGTTGCTGGGTTAGTGTTTCTGTGGTGTGGTGTGTAGTTGCGGGTGCATATTTGCTTCAGGTGGGGGGGCTGTCTGTAAGCAAGGACTGGCCTGTCTCCCAAAGTCTGTGAGAGTAAGAGATCGTTTTTCAGGATAGGTTGTAGATCCTTGATTATGCGCTGGAGAGGTTTTGGCTGGGGGCTGTACATGATGGCCAGTGGTGGTCTGTTAATTTCCTTGTTGGGCCTGTCCTGTAGCAGGTGACTTCTTGGTACTCATCTTGCTTTCTCAATCTGTCAACCTTGAAATAAAATTCTCACTTTAATTATGTCTTTCAAGTACCTAAGCGGATATTTTCTTTCCTCTTGTGTGTGAATATTTTCTTAGCTGTGACATTTTCTTTGTTTAACTCCTAGCTTGGATAATGAGTGGAAACCACAGCCAAGATGTTAAATTGTATGTGTTTAAAGTTAGGCTTCTAGTCCATATTTAGGTGCCTAAATGAGTGAATTGAGTTTCTTAAGCACTGAGTATCTGGCATATGGGAGCTGCTGCATGCTTAGCAGTTAAGACAATCTGGCCATCTATTTAGGTACCTAAATATGGAGTTAGGAGTCTAACTTTAGGCATTTATTTTTGAAAAATATTTGCCACTTCATCTTGCCCCTAAATGACTGTAGAGGTACAAACCCCTTTTTATAAACTCTTTTTAAAAAATCCTACTTTAATTTCTCTGCTTTCAGAGGAGCTTTCTTTGCCAAATTTTTAGAGATGACCTGTAATTTTACCCAAATAAATGCAGTAATTGTGTGTGCAGTTCCACACTTCAGGGGGAGCGGGGGATTTGCCCTCTATTTTACAGTTCCCTTTCTTCAGCTAGATAATAATAATGCTGGTATCTATTGGACTAAAGTTGGAAGTTACTAGTATTTAATTTTATTGGGATCTGGAGTTTAGAACCGGTGGTAAAACATGACACAACCTTATTGGATCTTACCCTCTTGTTATTGTTTGGGAAGTTACATACCTGGATGTAGCTGATTCAGAATCATATTTCTTGACATGCTCCATTTCTGTCTTATTTATTTCTTCCGCTGTCCTTATTGTCTTCTGCTGTAAGGGGTGGCACTTATCAGTTTTACTTCGAAGTATCTCCTGGCTTTCCCATAGGTGTCCCCATAGGGAGTAACATTATGGCATGATAAGAATTCTTCTCCTACCCTTGTGAGTCACAGCTCACTAATCTGTGCCATTTCCATTTACACAAGGATACCTGGTTAGAATACTGAAGGACTTCTTGCAATCCTAGGATAGAACCTTTGTCTGTCTTTCATTATCTACAGTCCTAATGGGCATTTAAAAGAAAAGTATGTTTATCTTGTACTTAGGCAGTTGTATAAACAATCAGATTCAGAGTGACTTACTCACTTAGAAGATTCCTGAATGATACTGCAGATCTGCCACTGGGGTATTTGTAAGCATAGGAGAGTAGTGTGCAGATCCATCCCTGCTTCTGTTGCTTTGTGCAGTGGTCTCTTATCTTTCCTTGTCTAATCATTTTTCTCAGCCATTCCATTTGACTTGGGTTTGCCAAATGTACAAGCAAACTCTCAAACCTCCAGCTAAGGACATGTGATTCTTAATCATTCCTCTTGTAGATGAAATGCTGTAAGGATTGCTGTAAGGATTGGCTGTTATGGGAGTTTGCAGGAAAGGCAAGAAAAGGCAGCTCCCATAGACAATATTTTGCTTTATTTCTCTGTGTGTCTGTCAGTAATCTGGAAACTGTTGATTCATTTCCATGCTTTAAGACTAATGACCTTAAACATAGACCTCATTGTAACTTAAGGGACGTTTTTCATGGTACATAGACAAATTACATGTTAATGTAAATTGGCAGATTTAAAACCGAGTTAATCTGATCTGCTGCATGGAAGGAAAAACAAGCAAATTCCTTCAACGCTTATACCTCAGATGTGGTTACAGTAGCAGCTACTCTGAAAAGTTGCTGAAATGTGAACAATGGTAGGAAAATGTTATGTTGCTACTATCTATAACATTCTTGGTGCTCTACCTGATCTATCTCTCATGGCATTTGGAGCCGATGCAGTACTGCAGCTATATGAGAACTTCTGCCAGACTCGCTCTTTGTCCACTAGTGCCTCTGACTCAGCGGCATATGCTGAATTCAGTGAAGCAGGAACATCACAAATTCTCTCCATTCCACCCTTTTTCTCCAGGGCAGCATAGAGGGAAACTTGTCTCTGAGGGCTGGTCTACACTACGGGGTAAAATCGATTTTAGATACGCAATTTCAGCTACGTGAATAACGTAGCTGAAGTCAAATATCTAAAATCGATTTACTCACCCGTCCTCACCGCGCGGGATCGATGTCTGCGGCTCGCCATGTCGATTCTGGAACTCCGTAGGGGTTGGTGGAGTTCCGGAATCGATATACCGGTAAGCGCGCTCAGGGATTGATATATCCCATCTAGATTAGACGCGATATATCGATCCCCGAGCAATCGATTTTAATGCGCCGATACGGCGTAGTCTAGAACTGAGTCACTGCAGTTCATCACAGTCCCATGCACTGAGTGAGTCTAAGTGTGTTGGTACAAAAACATTAACCGTATTGTCAGTTGACTAGGTGATAAGGTAATATTGCATTGGGAGGCCATGTTGGAGATTAAAGTACAGGAGCAGAAGAGCCGTATATCTGTGATCATCTCATAGAAGGGGACTATGGGATAGGCTAACTATCCTGAAGGGAAAAGGCACCTGCTTCAGTGCACAGTTACTTGTCAGTCTGGGAATGCTACTCTAAGGGCATATTCAAACAAGGTTAACAAAACAATTGCATAATGTGCAAATACATTTAATGCCTGCTAATATAGTCAGAAGCTTGATGTTAAAACTTAATGGTCTTCAATGCATGAATTTTAGGCATGCATATATAGGACTATAATTTTATCCAGGTTAGGATAGTAGATTGTAAATTTATAAACATGCAAGAGGTGAGGATTTGCAGTTTCTGTTTTATTTCAAGTTCAGAAGTGTGTTTTCTCTCATTTATTCCCTATAAGCTGTTACAATACAGAAATATACTTGATGGAGAAGGAAAGCAAAGTCGTCTTTAAACTGAGAGGAGAAATGTAATAAATTGTTGCAGACACTGGAATACATTTGGAGCATTGTGTCATAGGCCAAAACCTGCTGTTGAATGCGGCTTTGGGAAAGAATTCTGGAATAAACCAGGAATGTCTTTACTAATCTGATCAGAGCTGATTTTGAAGAGTAACGTGCTGACAGCTGTAGGAGACATTTAAGAAATTCTTGATTTAAAAAGAAAGATAAAATCCACAGCAATTATCATGAAAAGATCTCTGCTTCTAAACAAGTCAGCTGAAAGAAAATTAAACTTTTCAAAGTGGTTAGTTTCCTGCAATGGGCCAAATTCAATGTGATGTTAAGCAGCATAAGCTGAACACCAGGTGTAAATGATACCATAATATTGACCTGTATGACATTCATTGGGTGACCACAGCAAGTGTAAATTATGTGCCAAGGAGCCAAAGGGAAGAAAAGAGTGACCCAGTGCAGTGGCTAGACTTTATACACTGGATCGCCATTTGCAAAGTGGGGCTAACAGTACTATTCCTGTTTCCCAGGGGTGTTATGAGGATAAATATGTGACGGGTTTGCCCCAGGGTGCCACCTGGAACTGGAGTACCACTGAGCACCCCAGACTCACCAACCTGGGCTCCCTCTTACATTGTACTGCTGTGACAAGCTGCAAAGCCCTCCAGACTTCAGCCTGCACTTTCACCAGCATACATACAGGTAGGGACATACCCAGCTGCAGTTACATGCAGGCGCTTTGACCATAGGAAGGCAACAACTAGGGCAACAACCAGCTCCTCGGCATGCACCCTTCTCTGGAGTATAAACCCAACATTATGTCATCTTGCACTGCACAGGGAACTGTACAGCGTAAGCTCTTAAAATTCACCCCCTCCCTCAGTATGGAGAGGAATATGCAATAGCCTTCTGCCCCTAAGTAATGATTCCCACACACTGGTTTAGATATAGCAAAAATAAGTGTATTAACTAAAAAACATAAATTTTAAGTGATAAGTGATAGCAAACAGATCAAAGCAGATTACCTAGCAAATAAACAAAAAATGCAAACTAAACTTAATACACTAAATAGATTGGCTATGAAAAGTAGGTTCTCACCCTAAGAGATGATGCAAGCAGCCTGCAGATTCTTAAGGGGCAAACTGCACTTGCTTACAGCTTGGAAACCCTTTAGCCTGGGTCCAGCACTTCTCCCAGGTGGGAGATAAGCTTCTACCAAGGCCTATTGTTTTCCTAATGGCCAATTTCCTACCCACTGTTTAGAATGAAAACATCTTGTCTAGTGGGCGTTCTCCAGGTGTAACTATATTTGAAATGCAGAGGCATAGTCAATATTCATAACTTCAGATACAAAAATGATACATGCATACAAACAGGATAATTATATTCAGCAAATCCTAACCTTTCCAATGACATCTCACATGACTTATCTTGCATAAAATACATCATAACTGTCATAATCATAACATAATATCATTATGAAGAATATGGGATGCAGTGTCACAAAATATACTAAGATTATGAGGTGATCAAATATTATAGTAGCAGGGGCCATATAAGTACCATAGATAACCTATTGCTTATAGGAAGGTGTAAGGTAGTGTGTGCATGAAGGGGTGATAGGGTGGACTGCTCTATCTTATACCCTTCTGTTAGCTGATTTTTACTAGTTATGCTTCTTTTATACACTCACTGAATGTCGGATCAGTCTTGGCTGCCCTTCTTTAGCACTTACACATATTTTTCTGGGGAAGAGGAGAGAGGTACATTGGCTGTGTGGTGAAGGCAATGGACAGATTCAGGAAATCTTGATTCTGCTCCTGTGTCTGTCACAGATTTTTTGTGTGACACTGAGTAAATCACTTAATCTGGTTGTTTCTCATTTTCTGTGAGGTAAAATTCATTCGTTGTTTGTGAGGTGCTTGGATGTTGTAATGTAGCATGAGACAAAGAAAAACCTACATCATTTAGTACTGCAAAACTTACGCTACTGTTCATGTTGCTGCGGCTTTAGAAATTTCCATGGGAGCTACACTGATTTACACCAGATGTGAGTTTAACCTGCCTCTAGAATAATGTTCAGATACTGCACTAGTTCCACTAACGATGTGATGGATACTGGCTCTGGAATCATTTTGTCCTCTGCGCCATGCTCTTTGGGGTCTTTCTATGAGGAATTCCAAGTAGCAAACCAGTGGATCTGAGACAGTAATTTGACAAGCACCTGCCCTGTTTGATGTATGAACTGACTGACTAACTTTAAATTTTGACTGAACAATCTCTCCCCTTTTTGGGAGGTGGCTCCATTTTGGGTCATGGCATGAGCAAACAACTGTCATTCTAGCACTGATCACTAGTTACATTTTGTATTCTACGTTTCTATTGTAATTTTTTAAATTAATGTAGTACATCACTGAGCCAGTAGCTATTTGCATCTAAGCCACTGGAGCTGAATGGTATAAATCCAGAAGTCTCTCAAGCAGTAATGTAAATCCAAACAAACTGAGATCAGACCCTGATTCTGCATGTCTAACTTCACTATTAGAAATGGTTCTGACAGATGTGCTCTGGTTGCTGTACTAAATAAACATATATTATTCAGGCCCGTAGTAAAATAGCTTGTCTCTTCAAAGGGCCCGATCCTTTATTTTTGAAACTCTAGGGTGTATAACAAATGTGAGATCCATCCAGGTATTTGACTTTTTAGTTCTCTGATTTGATGCGTAAAAATGTTTAAGTATTTAGTGTATGACAACTCTTTTTTTAAAAAGTGAATTGTGTATAGCATATGCATTTTTTAGTATAAGCACAGGAGTTTATTTTTAGTGTTCAGAAACTACCCATTTTCAGAGACACACTGAAACTTCCCCCCTTTTTATGACCTTTTTGATTTAGAGAGAGGGTTTTTTCAGCCAGACAATTCACTTTTACAAATGCTTCTTACCTGGGATCTACACAACAACGGCAAAAGTGTGCAGCTTCTAAAGAATTAACAGCAACGAGCAGACAAAGCCTGAAAGAGGATATTGGATTTTATTTAAACTCTTCAGCCAAAAAAAAATGGAAGTGGATCTGCCTGTTGGATACCCTGGGCTTATAATCTATTTGGGCTCTCCCCCTGAAAGACTTTTACTGAAAAAGGAATGGACAAATAGAGAAAAAAGTAGAGTAATAAAGAGAATCTATGGAGATTCACTGTCTACACTAATAAATGGTCTCATAAAAAGACAATAGTGAATAATGGTCTGAGTGATCTGTTGGCCATTTTCCATAGTCCGCACATTCCTTAGCTAGAAAAAATTAAATATTAGTCTTCAAACCTTAGACTTATAGCTCTGGAACCACGCAGAAAACCTCAGAGAAAACAAACGACTCTTTTGCATAAAAGTGCAATTAAAAAAAAAAATCTAAATGGCTGAACCAAAGAATTAGATCCCTTTTGCTAAACAAACCAGAAAAAATCAAGTCAATTTTGATAGTGAGTATTACTCAGCGGCACCATCGAAGTACATGTGTGCATCTGTCAGCCATATGTGCATTGCAGTTTCTGTTTTGTTTTCAGTACCAGCACTGGGCTAAATCAGGCAAAACACCTGTTGACCTAGGCAGGTAACCAGATAGTGATTTACTGATATCTTACTAATTTTTCCTATTTGGTGAGGGAACCCAAAAACTATGATGCTTCCAAACTGTACACTTAGCTAATATGCAGAAGTTTGTGTTCCTATTGCTGTCAACCTTTTCTCCTCTCTTCTACCTTCTCAGTTGAGTCTCATACATGCCTGTCATGTCCAGTCTCTATTTAGATTGAGTTATATGGGATAGGGACATTGTTAAAACATGTGTAGAGCACTCAGTATAATGGGGTTCTCACCGTGCCTGGAACCTCTGGGTGTTACTGTAATACAGTCATGACGTCCAAAAGTTTTGCATGAATAAGAGCTTCAACACTTGGTCTAACAATAATCACTCCAATAGATGGAATGCTCTTCAGATCATGATGAATTGATCCTGCAATAAAGTAAAGACTTATCCACAAACAAAACTATAATTTTCTGAGGAAACAGGAATAACCTGTGAGTGCAGTAGGACTCTTTTGTAAGACTAGAAGCTAATTCCGAGGTACATACGAATATTGTTCTGCTGCAAATGTGGAAATTCAGCAGAAAAGATTCATTAATGGGCAGTTTCCATCACATGGTAGAAAATATACTCCAATATATACCACTTTGTGCCCCTGATTGCCCCCACCTCCCCCAAAAAATTCTGAAAATAAGGTAGCAGGAATGAAAACTTCCAATTCTATTGTTTTCTAATTGTGACCCATTGATGTTTTTGCTCAGACTCTCTGTCATTTCAGTAAGTTGGCTACTGGATTTGGGGGATAAATATATATGAAGGGCACTGCATGCTGCTACATTTCCTTCTGAATTTTTTCACTAATTTTGTTCTCCACACACTGTGTTGAACATGTTAACCTGTGAACTGTGAAACTCCACATACTAGCATTTATGATTAATAAATCAGCAGAGCAGGAATTCATTTTACTGGTGATTACAGAAAGAACCATGTTGGGGAGGGATAGAGATTGTTGGCTGTATGCTCCTGTAAAAGTGTCCCATTTGTACACAGATTATACTCTGACTACTTTTTCATGTTTATCTTTGACATATGAAAACTTTTAAAGGATCTGGTCTCTGCAGAGAAGCAATCGGGATAGAAAGTCTGGGATATGTAAGGAGCAAAGCTATTCATTGCTTCAAAGACTATCATGTGACTCTAGAGCTTGTATTTATTTTTAATATGGACTATCAAGGGGGCAAGTCATCTTATCCCAAAGCACAGAATACATCTTTGTGGGGGAGAGGAAATATCCTGCTATTATTACAGGAATCCCATTTTATCACAGGTAGAGGCGAGGCAAGGCTGAACACTCTCTTTCTTTCTTATATTTGAAGTCATTTTATTTTGTATAGGGGCTTCGCTTTAAAATTATGAATGCCCTAGTCTGCCTCCATTTTCAGTATGGCTCTGTGCTTTTATAGTCTTTTCACATTAACTTTACAGTAAAGCTAATATGGTAGAATGACCTCCATGCCAGAATCTCTTAATTTCTTTTTCCTTTTTTTTAAACAGATTTTTTGCTCTTGAAAGATAAAGTATGCTCAGCCATTTCAAGACTCATGCAGCTAATGTGGAGGTGAGTTGTTCCCCCCCCTCCTTCTCCCTCCCCTGTATATTTTTAGACGAGAACTCTTCTTTACTACTAATTGAAGAATCCATATTTCTCTCCTTTTCCCATCCAGAACTGGATTAACAGATATTTAGAGCTTTGTCCAGCAGAGAGTAGGCATTTGACTCACCTATACCTGATCCCTATTTACATATAAACTGCTTCTGATTTAGCCATCCTTAAAGCTTTTGATAAAGAATTATACTACCTATCCCATGTAGATCTCAAATTATTATTTTCTCAGTTTGACTACATCTGTATCCAATGCTATTTCCAAGAACAAAGTGTTGTCTTTAAATTTCCATTTATTTCAAGAATTAGTGTGTAAAAAAGCATAACAACAAAAGTCACTGTCCTTTAAAATTAAATTGCCCAACTGTTGTTTATCTTGCAAAACAAAATATCTTTAAGGAGGTAAAACACATAGGTTCATACACAAATAGAAAAACTGATAGATTCTGAAGTAAACCATGAGTCAATTCTGCTTAACACAATCCTAGTTTAGTAGAATCATCCATTTAATTTAAACCCTCAGGAACCTTTCTGGCTGTATTGCTGAAATGGGCAGCAAGGCCTTTGTAATGGTTTTGGTTTTCTCTTTGAACTGATAAACTACAGCCTTGTCTACAAACAAGTTTGCACCATTTTTAACTCTTAGGCACCTAAATATCTGTGAAGATTTGGACCTAACTCCCATTGGAATCAAATCCTGTCACAAAAGATAGAGCAATGATTTCTAAGAAGTGGAAATTGTAAAGTTTATTGGACCCAGTTATGTCCCTTTTACATACTAGGAAATAAATTGTGCATCTCTGCCCTTCACAGGTGCAACTTATGTGCAAAGTGTGATGGGTTCTTTTTTCACCAGTGCCACTTTGTGACCATTGGCAACTCACTTACTCATATCTCCCTGTTTCACCCATGTGTAAAGTGGATACACTATTACTTAACTACCTAGTGGGCAGTGCAGTCATTTTGACCCTGATGTTGCGGGTAGTACAAGGATCTCAGATCCCACTACCAATGGGACCAACTACACAGCAAAAGATGTTAAATAATCTCTCTAAATCATAGACACAAATCCTTCTTCTTTTACGGACATGAATAATCCCATCCCATTGACTTCATTTAAATCATTCATTTTTAGTCCAATGAGCAGGATTTTGTCCTATAGATGTGTGGGAGAGAGAATGTAAATGAAATTTTATCCAACTCTTCATTTGTATTTGGACAGCCTTTTCATTTTGACAGATTATTGCTCATTTGTGAGCAGAGGAAACACCTCCACAGGTATCGAATAGAATTGTAATGAGTTCTTCAATGACTCTACATGGAATAAAATGGATAATTCTGGACTGTTTTGATTACTTTGCAAAATAAATTATTTCCCGAGAACAACCTGCATAATTTTGATTTTTTTTCATTAATACTTACCATTGGATAGAACAGATTGTAAAGAACAGTTCTGATAGCTGGCAGTTGCTAGGCATTAAAGCGTGCCTTCAGCAAAAGGAAAAGATAAGTGTGAGGATTTTAAAAATACACAAGAAACCAGTTTAATCCCTAACCTGCATCATTTGCTTTGAAGTCATTCAATTCTATTATTCTAAAACAGGCAATTAGTAAGAGTAGTGGGCTAATATTAAACTTGCTCTGCTCTGCTGGTTCTATATGGTAAGTTTCAAAAACAGATCTCTTTGGTTCTTTTACATAGAACCAAAGTTACTCAGTAAGCTTTCATACTTTCAAATCAACTTTTATTGCAGTTATGAAGAAACACGGAAAATATTTTTCTGCTATTAACAGCTAGATGGGGATGGACTACAGTATCTGTTCCAATCAAAATGATTCTGTGCACTTGTCTTTTTAAGCCTCTTTAAAACTTATAGTAACTCTTCTGGCTCCTTATAAAGAGTTTAAATGATTAGTAATTTGATAATGCTGTGAGTCTAGGTGACCTAGACTTTTGTCATGACATACAAGTAAGTACACATGTTTACTATATATTATTGCTTAATTCACAGAGGCAAGATATGACTAGCTGAAACAGCAGTGGAATGAGTAAAGTGCATGATATCTCCTTAATGTTGACATCTGCAACAATGTCCACCAATTAGATTGCAAATGCAAGTCTTTGATTCCTGACAGTCCCATTAGCTGTGACTTGTGCATGATGTCTCTGTATCAGTACTTGTCAGAACCTGGAATTCCTATTTCCATTTAGGAAAAAATCAAAATGGCATTCCATTTGGACCTTACTGAAACATTTAGGTTTGATTAGGTTGAAATAACTTTGCTTCAACTTTACTGATTGGCTTAATAAATGTTTCAATTATTATATTAGGTTATAACATACTTTCATAATGACATGACATAGGGAGAAAAAAACATATCTATATTTTGTATTAATATTACATGTACCTCAGTTTACCTGCTTGATGATGTTCTGTCCAGCGACCTAGAAGTGAATCAAAAGGGTCTGTAAGGAAAAACCAACAGGAGACAAAACAATGGTCAGAACGAAGACACCTCAGAGACAGGCCTGGTCTACACTACACATTTAAATCGATTTAAACAGGGTTAAATAGATTTAACACTGTACCCGTCCACACTACAATGCTCTTTATATCGATATAAAGAGCACTTTATATCGATTTCTCTACTCCTCCCAGACAAGAGGAGTAGCGCTAAAATCGATATAAACATATCAGATTAGGGTTAGTGTGGACGGAAATCGACGTTATTGGCCTCCGGGCGGTATCCCACAGTGCACCACTGAACCCAGCTGCTAGGAACACGCATTGAACTGGATCAGTGGGCAGTACGCAGAAACACGCCCACAGCAAACTTTGAATTAACCAATATTCTGTTTGCCAGCTTGGGTCTGAAGTCAGGCAAAAAGGGTGGCGATGCAGTCAAATCCCAGAAGAGGCTGCAGCCTGGATCCATATGGGGATACGTCATTGATCGCTTTATGGGGAGACAAATTGTTGTATCAGAGCTCCGTTACAGAAGACGATGCCAAGGTTGAAAAATCTCGCAGGCATACAGTGCTGGCGTGACAGTGGGTTAACGGAAAAAAGCCAAAGATATCAAAATGGAAAACTGCTCTTGATGGGATGGAGGGGTACTCGGACTCAGCTATCCAACAGTCCACGCTGTCTCATGAAAAGTATTTGCTATCTTGGCTGAGCTCCCAATGTCCTGTAGGTTCAACACAGTGTTTGGCTGGTTCAGGTGAATAGCTCCTCAGTTTTTCCCCCACGCCGTCGAAGAAAAGGGAAAAAGAATATTTTCTTGACTCTTTCAAGTCCCCTATGGTGTACTGATGTGCTGGTTAGACGCGATGCTGCAGCGTTGAGAGTCGAGTACCTGCTCCTCTCCCGCTCTGGTGTGGACGGTACATATGCACTGATATCGCATGTTGCCATCCAGCCCGTGAGTTGCTCCTGGCTGGCCTTAACGTGAGGCTGGTCAGGGGGCGCCTGGGTAAAAATCGGATAGATCCCCGTTTCCAGTAGCATGGTACAGAACGGCTGGTAACTGTCTTCTCTAATAAGCAACTGGGGGGCTGAGCTCATCAGCAAGCCCCTCCCTTTCCTGTGTAAAGAAAAGTTTGTACTCCCGACTGTTCATAGCAGCGAGCATCGCACGGCTCCTCTCCCCCGCACGCTTATTGTCTGCCTGGACTGTCATACCCCGGTAGCGAGGCTGCTCCTCCCCCGTCATTTTATCTCACTACACAAGTCTCTGTTTCTTATTCCTGCATTCTTTATAAGCTCTCATGACACAACAGGGGGGGACACTGCACCGGTAGCCCAGAAGGTTGGGGAGGACGGGAAGCATGGTGGGGTGTGTTGCAAGGGGCACCCCCTTGTATACTGAAACGGCAGCAGCGTGCTCTCCTGTACATGGATCCTCTAGTTTACACTGCCCCTTCTTTCTAGCAGGACTGACTCTATTTTTAAAACCATACGGAGGGAGTTGCTTGGGGAGTCTATTCCATTTTGTTTGCCCCCCCGGCCGATTCAGACAGGGGCATCTGATAGAGTGGACGTACAGGGAGGAGAGGTAACCTCATCTCATTGCAGCTTTTACTCCAGCAGTAGATGGATACAGAAGGATGGTCCCATTCTTGCTATCATACAACAGACATGAATGCTGCGTGTAGCGCTGGGTATGCCTCGTCCGCGGCCCAGGTACACATACGGTGCGGAAGCGAAAGCTACGGGGCTCCTATGGTTGCGTGCTATGGGCGTCTGCCAGAGGCAATCCAGGGGAAATGGCGCGAATAGGATTGTGCTGTCTGTTTTCCCGGAGGAAGGATACTGACGACATTTACCCAACCACCCGTTGACATGATTCACCCGGAATTTCCAACGGGCGGGGGGACTGCAGGAGCTTGGGATAAGCTACGGATGCTTACCAATGCAACGCTTCGAAATCGACACGTAGCCTCGGACCAGAGTGGACGCAAGCCGAATTACTGTGCCTAGTGTGGCCGCGTGAAATCGAATTTATAATATCAGTTTTATGAAACCGATTTTAGCTAATTCGATATTATCGCGTAGTGTAGACGTGGCCACAAACTCCAACTTTAAGGAATTAAGAGAATGAGAGCTGGACATTACTGGGAACATGTTGTGCCCAGGCAGCCAGAACTACACAGTTGGTTTCCCAAGGGCCTAAGATCAAAAGGACACTAAATAGTTTAATACTTTTCCTCTGGAGGGTGTGAGGAGTGTTGAATTGTCAGGGGCTGCTGGTGGAAAGCAAAGAGACTGAGATACAGTCTCTGTGGAATAGGTCTGGGCACCTTGCTTCTTACCTAACCTAAATAAACAATATATTTGTTTTGAAGAAACAGTTCTTTGTGCTTTTAATCAGCCGCTGGTAACAGGCCCCTAGAGGGAAGTTTCTTGGGGCTCTGCCTCAGAAAGATGAAGGCAGTGAAGACTGTTGCCTGCGAGGTGCATTTGAGAGGTACTGCAAAGGAGTCTAAGGTGCAGCTTGCTCTGTCACTGTAACCACGCCATAACTTTACATGTGATGTCATAATATAACAGTTGGAACATTTTGACTATTAGATTTTTTACTTTATATTTTATTTTTATATCTTTTCATTTTATCCTAATCATCATTGCTCCATTGAAACAAGGCAAATTTACTCTAGCTGGGGCATTGGCCCCCATTCTGCTTCCTCACTCTCTCCTCAGCCTTGACTTGGAAAGACCGCTATTAGGAATGAGAGACATGATTCAGTACATACAAGACACTTCCAGTGACAGAGTGACAAATTTATGAGTCATTCAAAGTCAGGCCTCGCATACTGTCACTAGAACTGGAGTTTACAAGCTAACATGAAAAACAATAGGGAATTTTGTTTTTTGCACAGAAGATATAGTCTGGTCCAAGGAGATATATACCAGCTCTTTACATCTATAGCAGGAAGCCAAGGAAAACACACTGGGGAAACATTCTGGGGAGAAGCTCTACAGTGAACTGGAGGGAGAGAGTAGCTTCAGTCATAATTCTGTTTTCCTTGTTCTTATAAAGTTCCTTGTCAACTGTTAGAAGAAGGTAACTCTATTTTCCTTGCCATTGTCACATGAGAGATGGATCATGATGGGCAATAAAATAATAACAGTATACAATATGCCTGCTCTGTGAAGTTGGGCAACATTATTTGTTCTCTTCGGAAAAATCTCTCAGAGAAATGGAAAACTCTTGACAAATGATGGAGAACTTCCAGCAATTTATTTTTCTGTACTCTTACAGGATAACTCTTGTGACATTAATGAAACAGGGTAAAATTCACGTAGGGTCTGTGCTGCTTTATATTTAAAACCCTGGTTCTCTTATACTGTTATTATGGTGCTGTTAGGTGCCAGACGCTTCAATACACTTTTGCATTCCACTTTTGGATGCAGGTAAGTAATGTTTTCCCTTCTGGGGAATGATTGCAGATTTCTGAGTTAGACTATTACAACTAATCAAACCATCATCCAAATGTACCAAGAAACATACGTCAGTTTGTGGTTCTCTTAGACCACTGCCTTTATTGAAGGGGAATCTACCATAATTTGCCAAATATGCAGCTGCATTCAAAGTTAACTAGAGAATATTTGTAAAAAGCGACAAAGAGTCCTGTGGCATCTTATAGACTAACAGACATATTGGCGCATAAGCTTTCATGGGTGCTTATGCTCCAATACATCTGTTAGTCTATAAGGTGTCCGACGAAGTAGGTATTCACCCATGAAAGATTATGCTCCAGTATGTCTGTTAGTCTAAGGTGCTACAGGACTCTGTCGCTTTTTACAGATCCAGACTAACACAGCTACCCCTCTGATACTAGAGAAAATCACCAGTTAGTGTCACTTCCACGTTCTAACTGTAATTATGGGATCGTAAATATCATATGGACAGTGAGGAGCATTTGATCTCTGTAACAATCATTATGAAGTGTCTAGTTAGTTTTTCTGTTACAGACTATAATGGTTTAGAATACTGAGAGATCAACAAGAAGCACTGATAACATAGCCACTTGAATCAGACTGTTAGGTACACCTCTACCCCAATATAACATGACTCGATATAATACAAATTTGGATATAACGCAGTAAAGCAGCACTCTGGGGGGCGGGGCTGCGCACTCTGGTGAATCAAACCGAGTTTGATATAATGTGGTTTCACCTATCACGCAGTACGATTTTTTGGCTCCTGAGGACAGCATTATGTCGAGGTAGAGGTGTACATTGAGTTTGCCTGATTGATTTGCAAGACATGCTGCACAGTAGCACTCTTATTTGGTGTGTAAATGCAAGGTACATAGTTCATGCAACATGCATTGGAACCTCCTGAGCTTTTTAAAAGCCTGATAGATTTGGTCTGTGTAAATATGCACGAAGCTGTTTTTCTTCCTTCAGTAACCAACTAAGCTCCTCTTTTTGGTGCCTCAATTGGTATTAATACCCTCTGTCTCTACCTTTGATCTATGCTGGACCAATATTTCCCACTATTTTCATCAATGAGGGACACAAATAAGGCTGCCCTACTGGCTGACTCTTGTTCAGTTGGCCTTGTCAGTAACAGAATTATAAGGAATTGCTGACTAGAAAAAAGCTACTTGAGTCACAGAACTATCCTCTTTAAATGTATCTCAGCTCTGTTCTCGTGATGTATTCCTGTGTCTCTATTCTCTCCATGGAAATACCAATCTCCCTCTGAACCTGGGTTCTGCTCTGTGATTGAGTAGTCTTGCTTAAGTTACAACTTATGGCCTGATACTGCTCCCATTAAAGATAGTGGCCAAACTTCTATTGACTACAGTGGGAACAGGGACTGCAGCTGTTGAGTGGCAATGATGTTGAACATTCCAGTGGGCCTCTCCTGTATCTTGCACGATTGTAAGGATCAAGCAAAATAAATTTTTGCCTAATTAAATTACTAAGTGGGAGACTGTGTCCCAAGGCGACAGCCCCTGTTAAGTCGTGGCAATTTGTGGCCCTGCACCAGATGTACCCCAGGGAAGGAATTACAGTTCAGGGTGTCACAATTTCCTCCGTGATGCCCTCTAACTGATTCCCCACTAGCCTAAGGCACAAATTCCTTTTAACTTTTTTTTTTAATTGACTAACGGGATCCCTTCAAAATCTAATTACATGTTATCCTAATTACAGGTTAACTAATATTGTCCTGCAACCTTAGATGCATGTATCTAAATATGATTCAGGTTTGAAATGGCAACCTTTGATTTTCCATTATTTACTTCTACCATAACATCTCTGTTGACCTACCCCCTTCTCTGAGCAGTAATTAGTAAATCATTGTCTTACAAACATGTCTAAAAGTTAAAATAAAACAAACCTGGTGATGTTTAAAAGAAGAAAACAGAATATTTAAATGCCAATCTTAATATTAAACTCATTTAACCGGAACCAGAAAATCCTCTTAGAGTGTTCATTGTGTGAGAGCCAAGACACAAGTCCATTCCAGGTCCTGCTGAAGTCACTGCCAATATATCTATGCAAGAAAGAGCAAAATGTCCTATCTAAAGGGTAGTCTTAAAGAGGGTAGATTAATAAAATGTCTCCAAGAGTAGCAATGCCAATGGTCAAAGTACCTGTTAACACTATGAATGAGCAATTATTAAACACAGTTTATGCCTCTGCTTTAGCTTGACTTTCTGATCAGTGACATTAAATAAATCCAATCTTAAGCAGAGAACCTGTTGGTTTTTTTCCCTATGTGAATAGCTCCACTTATGTTATGGCACAAATGATTGTTTCCAGACAGGGGCAGCTCCAGGCCTCAGCACACCAAGCACGTGCTTGGGGCAGCAAGCCACAGGGGGCGCTCCTCCGGTCGCCACGAGGGCGGCAGGCAGGCTGCCTTCGGCGGCTTCCCTGTGGAGGGTCCGCTGGTCCCGCGGCTTCGACGGACCTCCCGCAGGCAGCCTGCCTGCCATGCTTGGGGCTGCAAAATGCCTACAGCTGCCTCTGTTTCCAGATAGCTTTATTCAACATACACTGGCATATCCGATGACATAGACAATGTGTTTTAAAGACACTGTTTCCTTCTTTTAATCTCCTCTGGATATAACCACTCCAGTATTGATCCAAGTAAACTGGAAAAAGACCATGAGAACAGAGAAGAGAGTGCTAAACAGTACATATGTTAAATTGCTGTGGGATGAAGTCAGTATCCCTTTATTCATGAATGCTGTCTGAATGGCATATCCAGCAGGCAGGATTATTTTTTTAGCTTAATTACAAAGAAGAAATTGCCAAAGAAATTATTTCTATTGAGTTTCTGAAAGTCATTTTCAGATGCAAGTGGTAATTATAATGCATAATTATATTTAATTTAATTTATATGTAAATTACATTATTTCAGTTGCAATTTCACTCTAGCTAGATTATTACAAAGTGAAAAGACTGAGTCAGCGCTGTCAAGAGAATAGACTTTGTGAATTGACAAAATTTCAAATTATATTTCAAAATTTTGATTTGAACAAAATAATTGGTGTCACAAGTGCAAGATCTTGATAAGATAGCAAGAGGTTGGTAATGTATACCTTGATTTTCTGAGACTGTTGTTTGACATAAATAATGGGTCAAATCTCACTCAGTCAAAACTTGCTCCCTTTTCACACGAACAATTGCCATTGATGCATTGGGAGTTCTGCTTGAGAAAGGTGAAGAAAATTTGGACCAATTAGGTGTAAGCTTAAGCATAGTATGGATTTAACTAATTTTCCCAAGAAATAAATATTTTAAATCATCAGAATTTGCAAGCATTTTTGTTGTTGTTGTTAAATGTTGGTGCCTTTTGTAGGAGAAGGGGAATTTGAGCAAGAGGGAAGGGAAAGATGTTTTTCATTGTTTCATGCTCTCTTGTGTTTCTTGTCAATATTTCTGAGGCAGATAATTTACTGTGTTTGGGTCCTTTATTTTAGACCTTAAAAGTAAAAATCATGTCTTCTTTATTTTTGATACAAAAGGTCAAATTTTCAGACTAAATGCAATGGATACATACCCCTATCATGCTTCTAATATCTCACTTGTATGTGTGCTTAAAAAAAGTAAGAATGAAGGGAAAACAAGTGCTAACTAAAAAAATGGTGAGAGTGGTTTGAATCTACTTGAGGTGTAAATTCACATTAGGATGAAGAAAGAGCGACACTTAAAGGGGCAAAAGGGAGCACGTCAAAAAGTGGATGGGGAGATTATAGTGAAAGAGTTAATGTGGAATTGGCTGAAGCCCAGCAGTAGGAAAAAGCGGGGATGGGGGAGCCTGGCAAAGATGACAGAGAATGAACAAGTTTCATTGCTATTGCCAAGTAGCTGGATGCCAACTTACAGGTAGCTAGGGCCAGGAGGAAGGGCACTTCCAAAGATCTGCCAAACTTCCAAAATGTAGGATGCTTACTTCAGCCTCTCTAGGGATCTCTTGCCCATGGATTTACATATAATGTTCCTGTACTGAGACTAAAGACTGTTGTTTTGATATATTGTTCCCATGATGAGTCACTGTAGTGCTGATGTTGCACCACAGTTATGAGGCAGAGAGCATATTTTGATGGGGTTTCGGTTTGGTAAGACAGCAGATGTGTAAGAACTGCTTGAAAACCATCAGTTTTGAGGCAGTGGCCAGGTCTACACTACGCCTTTAAATCAGTTTAATGGCCGATAAATCGATTTAAGGCTGTACCCGTTCACACGACGTTGTCATTTATATCG